>NW_028145393.1:600000-889340 GCF_050370095.1 Fusarium phalaenopsidis
CTGCTGAGGGATAACCTCGAGTGCACGTGTGACGAGGCCCAAGCCTCTTGGCTTCAGGTCAGTCAGCGTCTGCTGCGTGCTATCTCTGGGGGCTTGAATGATACCGGATCACGGCGTAACCATGGCTGAGTGAGGCTGAAATAGGGGCTCCGCAGCAAAGGCATGGTATGTCTGCCTTGTGAAAACAAGATAAGACCCACCTAGTTCTTACACGCATGGCATTGATAAAGACCTTTTCACCGAATACAATGAGTTCCCGGAACATTTCCAGAATAGGAAATCATCCAGTCGGCATCGGTCTTCGGTCGTCGGTCCAATACCCCGAGGCCGGACCCACTACCGCTACCTCATTGGATCTCGGCCGTTTAAGCATCCAAACAAGCTTGATTGATATGTCCGGTCGATTATGTCCGAACTCCAAATGCCCGACATTTGGATGCCAAGAATGGCTTGCGAAGCCCCTGTCAGACATGATTTGAGGCACCAATGCCGAATGAGTCTCTTGGATAGAAGCAATGGATGCCTGCGCCTCGTGGACCACGCGGATACGCGTCACTTCAAGTTTTTCAAGTCTTGGTGTATTGGAGATTACATGATCTAAGTATAGAAAAATTGATTCACTGTCCTTGATGCTCTTGACATTTGGAAGTCCTCGTTCGATAGATAAGGAAGCGTTGTCTGCACTACTTTCTGGCGTCCAACACAAACTCAGCAAACAATCCCAAGTCCTTCAACTGCAATCTCAAACCTTGACCGCCCTTCTCACCCGGCCATTCTTTCCGTCGCCATGTCGCGTCTTATCCCAAGCCTCGCTGTCTTCCTCGTCCCCGTCGTACTTGGGGCAGTCACAATCGGTCTGACCTATGCGCCGTGCTACGCTACTGTATGCCCCGAAGACTACCTCGACAAAGAAACAAAGTATCACTTGGCCATATTCTACGGCATGGTCCTGGTCCTGGGTTTTGCACTCTACCTGCGGTCATCGTCTCGCTCTCTTCTTGCTTTAAGTAGTCATCGGTCTTCAGCTGAGCTTCCGCTTCTTCGCAAGTATGTCACTATTGGGGGCGTTGCCATCACAATATTCATCGCTGCGGTCACACTGGCTACGGCTGCCCTCTGGTGGCCCGCTCTCTGGAAATATTGGGGCGACAGAACAGATCCTTTGGACTGGGACTCAGCCAAGATCCGCCTTACAATCACTGGTGTCACAGGCCACTATGCCGATATCCTCTTGGGGCTATTAATCATACCAGTCTCGAGAAACAACCTAGTGGGTCGAGCCTTCAAGCTACATCAGAGCACGTTGCTGTTCGCTCACAAAGTGGTTGGGTATCTCTTCTTGCTGGTGGTCGTGGCTCACGGAGTTGCTTACGCTGTACATCTCCCCCCGATTAGAACTCATGATGTCCTCAATATGCTGATCCCAACACTAGATGTATGCGCTCGACCCTTCCAGCGATGACGACGAGAGGAAAAACGAGGTCTTCAGTACTGGAAATCCGACCATGACCCTTAAAGAGAGCAAAGGACGGAGCGAGTGGTACACCACCACCACCTACAACGGAGCGGCTGCATTCGTCGTCATTATTATCATCACGATTACCGCCTCTGCTTGGATCCGAAGACGCAACTACAACTTCTTCTATTACACCCACCTCGTGTGCAGTATTCTCATCTTCGTTGGGGCCAGTATACACGCCAGCACCGACTTTTACCTTCTGTTGCCTGGCTTGTGCCTGTGGGTTGTCGACTGGGCTTATCGACTATTCCGTGGAGAAGGCGGCGGGTTGCATGAAAAGATCAACGCAACGTTGGAGAACGCGGGAGAAGGCTGGTACAGGCTGTCGCTTCCTGTTGTCACCCGTAGCATGAAAAGCTATGATGAAATCCCGGAGTCTCGCGCCGAAACCGGCCTGTCGTCTCTCACTCCCCTCAAAACCTACTACATCAACATTCCCTCGGTCAGCAAGCTTCAGAACCACGCCTTCACAGCGGCCGTCCCAGCTTCCAGTACCTCAGGGCCAGTCTTTCTCTTTCAAAGGGCAGGCAAGGCATCAAAGAAGAGTCAGAAGGAGTGGACATGGAAGGTTGGGGCGTTGGTTCCTCATCCAAACGACTTTACCACGCTGGAAGTGCGGCTGGAGGGTCCGTATGAGCCGCGAGACACAAAGTTCCAACAAGCTTCTCACATAATCTGTGTTTTGGGTGGAACTGGAGTCACCGGTGCCTACAGTCTCGTCACTTGGTGGTTGAGGTTTCGAGCGCAGGATACCAACAGCAGATTCACTCTTATCTGGGCTCTTCGACACAGACAACAAGCGAATGTCAACGAATGGCTCCATCTGCAAGAAACAGCAGCATCGGTTCCGAATCTGACACTGATCACTCATATCAGCTCCGCTGATGGCAGGATGAACCCGGGCAAGCTGATCCGGCAATCTCTTACCCTCGATCGTATTTCGAGTGCATCTCCTGCAGATGGAGAACAAGCCAAAGAAGCCACTGCCTGGGTTTATAGCTCAGGTCCGGATGGTTTGATCCGAGCGACAGAAGCGGCTTGTGTGAAGATAAGACATGAGATGAGGGAAATGAGAGGTGAATCCCACGTCAAGGAGATTGACTGGTACATGGCCAAGTGGGAGGTTTAGAGAGCCTCGCAATGCCGTTGGAATAAATTTTCACTTGGCTATTTCACTTTGTATTCATAGGTTTTTAGATAGGCTTTCATCTCCGGTGCATTAATCACAGGCCTGGGGCCATCCTTTTTCCTGTTCAGCGACTGTGCTGATATGGCAGTGTGTGAATCAAACAACTACACTTCTGCTGCGAAGTGGTATCTCAACAATGACATTGAGCGGCTCGACAGTTTTGGCCATGACTCCTTTTGTGAAGACTTTTACTCGAATGTGGTGGCGCCTTTGAATGGGGATGCAAGAGTATTATCATCTAGCCCCAGCTAGCTACGAGGCACTGATTGCAAATGAGGCAGAGCTTGATGTGTTTTAGCCTTTACCATTACAGACACAGCCTGTGTCTCTGCTGTCAATAGTCTAAAGTCATCCCGAATGTATAGCTAATTTATCCAAGTGAACGCAAGCAACCTTGCCTAAGAGTGCTATTGTATAAGCTTAGGTAGGTAGTTTAAAACAACAAAAAGATTTTTAGGTTGGTGGCAAGTATATACGGTGCATAGCGGTGTAGTTGCTCTGCATCAAGTACACTGGCGACCTCGACGACCCATAGAAATTGGACTTGCCAAGGCCGCAGAAAGCCCCCTGTCACCCTGAGAGGCCTGGTACGAGGTTCATGGTAACAAGTCTGCAATTTAGAACAAATCGACAGGGTTCCGCACCAATATTCAGCATTGATCAGAGATTTTGAGCTGGTTGTCAGGCCAGCTACTAGGACATGGAGGCATCGAGAGATGTTGGTTTGGATTCACGAGCATAAGAGAGGTTGGAAAGGTGCAATGGCCCTACAGGTTCTAGCCACTTTACCGGATCCACAAAGCTCTCCGCTCTTTGGGCATTATCCCCTTAATTCAGCCTTATGGAGCCTGTATTTGAGCAGTCAGCTCCATCTCTAACCGGCAATTTCACGCCGGCTTCTGGAAATCTCCACATGCCGCTCTCCACTCACTTCGCCGCCCGCTTGCTTAAGTGCCGTGGCTCGGACCCCCTCCCCGTGGTGGAAAAGCTAGCTGTTTTAGTGGCGGATATGGAGGCTCTAAAACCGTCCATATCAGTGCTGCGAAGTCTTATATGGTGTCTATCAAAGAGAGGCTCTGATAATGCTGAGCCTTGGAAGGTTTCGCGTCTGAAGATGAGCTGCAAGGAGGATAATTTGTCGTCACTCAGTCAGCAATACCGTGGGACACTCACCGACATGTCACCTTTGGGTTGGATAGCATTCGCGAGAACAAGGCGAGTAAGGGATGTGATGAATGTGATTACTCCGCGGCAAGCATGTCACTGCGTCATACTTGTCGACTCGAGCAAGCCTGTCGAAGCGAATGGATATCATGTGGTAGCAATAAACCTCAATTTGGCATCTGCATGGCTTGGGGGACCCCTACTTTTGGCTGTAGTAAAACGGCAAATTGTCTGTTCTCCTGCTTCCATGGTAGCTATTTCCCCTGACTTGGACATATTCTATGGCTTTTATGCTCGAAAAACTTTATTTTGAGCGATGATACATCGCCCTCCTTGTGTTATTGGCTCACCCACATCCCGTTTCAAGACAGCTGTTGTCACGGTCGCAATGGGCACTGTAGCAATGGGATACTGACATGAGAACCAATGACACATGACATTGTGACACAAGCCATCCTTCCATTAATGCAAGACACAGAACCGTCTACCAGCCACGTCGGCAATGGGCCAGAATCATCTCGACGCGTTCGGAAGAAGCCATGGTGGCTCAGTTACCTCGACGCGATCGGGAGCCTGGCCTATAAGAGCAGTCGCTGCTCTTCTCGACACTAAGAGTTAGCCGCAACAACCCGTTAGCAGCCTCATCACAAAATTGGCCATTGACCAACCCGTTGATCTCCGTGGAAGCAAACACACAGTAGCTAATTTCGGGTACGGCAGGGAACGCAAGGCGTAGGTTTGCGCGGATGTCCCCAGTTGGAAACACTAGGGCGTCTCCCCCGCAAGCGAGTGCCCCTGAAAAGCGACGATCGATCACTCGGGGGACGCTTCCGGCCCCGGAGCTAAAGAGTCAAGCCCCACATGCCGTCTGCCGTATCGTCAAGTCCCCTTGTTTAGTCGACGGACTCGATGCATTCCGTCTGAAGATCTTAACGCTTGTGCTTTCGTAGGAGTCTTGAAGGATAGGCTAGAGTTCATTATTCAAGCCTCTGCAAAAGACACATGCCATCTATGTGACCCTTTGTCAGTATCTGTCACCTTGCGATGCTCCCCTAACATTGTCCCTGCATACCTCGCACCAACCCCTTTTGCCAAGCACTCCGGTTCCCTTCCTAAAGTGCAACATGGTGAGCACGCGCGCTAAAGTTTAACGCCTCCGCACGGTATCGGGAACCATTGAACCGACCAGATTAATGAGGCCAATTGCCCCGGTATTACCCTTGCGATCGGCACCAGAGAACAAGGCGGACTGCTGCAGAGACCATCAGGTTGGTGTCTTTTTCCCCTGGTTGATGACTGTGAAGGATGGCTGATTTGTTGGTGCTAAAGATCGTCATTCATGCACTAATACCGGCACTTGTTCAGCCAACACAAGCCTCAAGACAGAACAAGGCCATTACATGCAGCCCACGGGTCGTGAACGTATTCTTCTGGACGCTCTGGAGTTGCCAATTCAGCAAGTGGCTCAGAGCGTTCCGTCTTCAAGACCGTTGGCTTTTGGCATACTATCATCCTCACGTTAGGCTACGGTAAGCCAAGTTCATTACTCTCATGGCGGATACGTTACCTAATCACCGTCTCAGATCGCCCAAAGACTGAAGCCACACAGACTGACAGTGGCCTCTACCCATCTACACATACTGAGTCATGAGTCTCCGACTCGGGCTGAACACTCCGCCGAACCCAAACGCGTCGATCCCAGGGTTGTCATCTGCCGGGTGCCCAATCGCAAGAAATACGTGATGCCACTGAGCCTCCAAGGCACACAAAGATCCCATCTTCTGCACCACTAGCGTTTGGAACCCGTGTACGAGTCGAAACGGAAGCCATCCCCAGTGCAGCATCTGGCACAAGTTCGAAATAGCACACCCATGTCCTGATTAGCAAGGCCGGATGATCGTCATCTTCCCCGCCAAGGTCTAGAATGCGCCGCGGAAGGCGGGGGATCCCAGAATGTCAGTCCACTTCTTCATGAATGACTCCCAGTGCTAGACATCTTCAAGGTCTAGAGGCAAATCACCGTTGCAGCCAGGCAGCTGGAAAAGGTCTGCACACCAGTAAGATAGCGGCCAAGATGTAGGAACGGTTCGCTCCCCGCGATTTGCTAGTCGAGTAGTACTACGCTATTCATTTGCGTCAAGTTCACTAAACAAGGCCAGAGGGTTTGTTGATCAGGGGGGATCCCTAACACGGCTGTGACCTATATCCGAGCCTGATCCTTCAACATTTGCTTCATCTTCTTTCTGATGGACTCAGCAAGCGAGTAGCCATTGTATTTCTTTCATTCTTTTTATTTCATCTTATATATTCCGTTGGGAATCATTCGAGCAGCACCGCATCAAAGATCGTATTCGGACTTGACCCTCTGCCAATCCTCGTCCGAGGTTAAATCGACAACATGACCGGTTTTCTTATTCCCCCGTGGTACAAGAATGAGGTACCGGGGGAGACTGAGATGAACATCGCCAGTGTCATCTTCGGGTTCAGCCTGGGTTCAGCCATCTTCACAGCCTCGCTCGCCTTCAAACAGTCTCTCGGAGCGTACAGGAGGCAGAGACTGTTCAGTGCTTACATTATCATGTGTTGGTTGGAATGGATTGGATGCAATTGTATGGGTCTTGTCACGTATATCTGGCTCAAGGGTATCGTCCCGCCAAGGTTTGTCTTTTATCCTCCAGATCAACCTGGACTCGTTCCTTGGACCCCACGCTGACTCAACTTTGCTTCACTCAGTTTCTGGGTCTTTTTCTTCATCAGTAAGCAATTCGACCGGGGAACTCACTTCCGATAAGACTGTCTCTAACATGTCTACTCCCAGTCGTCTTCTGGAGCATGCAGATCCAGTTCATTTTACAGATCATCATCAACCGAATAGCCCTCCTGCTTCCCAGAAAGTCAGGCGTCAACAAAATCAAGTGGGGGGTCGCCATCATCGTCAGCCTTATCAACCTGAGCGGTTTCTGCATCTGGATCCCGGCACGTCTACAGATCTCTCACCTGTACGAAGAAATCAACATCATTTGGGACCGAACCGAGAAGGCCGTTTTCTTGATTGTCGATCTTGGTCTCAACCTTTACTTTATCTATCTTGTTCGCTCGAGACTGATTGCTGGTGGTTTGACAAAGTATTGGCAACTCTTCCACTTCAACGTCGCCATGGTTTTTGTGTCGGTGACACTGGACTGTGTCTTGATGGGAGCCACGTTCCTCCCGAGTCCTGTCGTGTAAGCAACCTTGCTCAAATCTTGGCACCACTAAGCTCACATCTACGCAGTTATGTGCAGTTCCATCAACTCACCTATCTCCTCAAGCTCTACATCGAGATGAACGTTGCCTCCCTCCTAGGTCACATCGTTAAGGGCGCAAGAGACCGCGACGGCACAAGGGCTGCGGATGGCCGATATGCACACAAGCCTCATGATGAAATCACCAATGTGAGAATGGCCACGTTGATCACGTCCAACCGCACAGGTCATGTCCGCCTCAATGATGATTCAGTTGGAGGAGAGACATACAAGAGTGATGCTCAATGGGGGGGTATTCGCAAGCAGGTGGAGACTGAGATTGTCTATACCAATCCCGAGGATCACGATCTTAGTGAAGCAAGCTCTGAGACAAGGGTGCTTAAATAGATTCGGTTGGCGGGAAGGGAGGGTAAGGTAGGGATGGGTATGGCGTTACAAATTGTATTATTCTCTAAACTAATTAATACATCATTTTTCAATCTACAAGTTCCTCCTCTTTGTCAAGAAAGTAGAGACATGGCACGGAACAAGGGTGAAATGTCACCAGGGTTATCGTTGAGGGCCGCTATCTCGAGACTGGCCGGGGAAGGGGGAACGGCTCGGAAAATTACCCGCCAGATCCACCATTTTAAACACACTTCTTTCTTAATTTGACTTCCATCTTATCTTCTTGTCATGACTTTGTGCCGTGGCAAGTCTGTCACTGCCGCTTGGGCACCATCAACACACAAGTACAAGCATGACCCAGGATCATGGCATATAACCCAGCGCAAATGCAGGCAAACCAGGAGTCCTTGTCACTTAAATACACATCGTCAGGTGAGCTTTCTCGGAGTCTCGGCCGAACATAATACGTCTTCTTCCTTGGTTGACCATGAGGCCATGGTCCAGACCAAGAACAAGTGGAGAGAGCAGGCTTGGATGAGAGGAGAGTGTGTCATGGCGAGTCATGCGGGGCCCCGTTCTCCATTGCGCCCGCTCCTCATGCTTCTCCACATCGGAGAGCTCTCCGTGGTGTCTGTTCGCGCTCGGGAACCTTCCGTAACCCGTTCCCCGCATCAGAAGAACTCTTCCGTTGGTGCCCAGTCGCCTGGCCTCTGATTTGTGCTGACGTACATCACCCACTCGACAAGCGTGCAAACAGCTGACATTAACAACTCATAGCATGTGGGGTAGAGGCTGTTTGGCCCAGTCTCATATTCTTGTCCCAGGTGTCAAGTTGTGGCAGACAAGTTAATGCCTAGTTGCTGTGACAGAATGCTCCCTGAGTAAAAACGGACGTTTCCCAGATTATAATAAACATTGAATGAGATTTAGTGATTCAAACCGTCAGCTTCGGTAAAGGGTCTGATGAGAAAGCTCAAGGAATCAAAGTGCTGGATAAACAGTAGATAAGCTCTAGAGTGGTGTTCCGATCCTCTAGGGTAGCATCGCGGGTGCGGAGAAGGGGAGCCCCAGGCAGGCGACGAGCATCCCAAGGAAGACGTGGAAGACTTGAAGAACGAAATAGAATCCCTGTCAAGTCCTCTTCCCTGTTATTAGTTACTGATGCTTGGCCCTCTGGAGGTAGTGTGTTTTCACAATCGCCAAAACCTTATTGGCGGGAGTTTTAAGGCTCACATCTAGAACACCCAACTGTACCAGGTGGAAGGCTCCCTCGATAACCAGTCCAAGCTTCTCTTCTTGTCGCCGTTAGGCCCATATCGTACGTCAGCCTGGCCACTGGTTAAAGACTGCGGGTATTTGATGATCCAGGACATTCACTTCCCCCCAGTCCGAGTTACCCCAACCGACATGAGCTTTGATTGCCTGAATGACCCCAACTCCAAGATCTCAGCCTACCCAGTCACAACCAGTAAACAAGAAACCGTAGAGTGAGGCCAAGAACGGTTGAAGACGGTCGGTCTTTGTCCGAATCACGCGTTTGAAAACTTGAACCGTTCCTTGGCATCAAACCCACCAATCCCAGAGAGAATAATTATGACCAACAAACCCCGCACGAGCTAATCCCCTCATTTGCCTTGCTTATCCCCTCATCCCTCACGGACCCCATGGGGCATTGCCCCATTTCCCCCTTGATGCCTCCGCAATTGCATGTAACGTTACCTCTACGGTGGGTAATCACGTCAGGACCTCGGTTGTGGTCTGGGGTTTCTCCAGGCTTCTTCCAAGGCGAACGGATTCAACCATGACAAAGAGGAGGATAGCGTCTCTCCGCATTCGGCCCGTCATGCCTGTCACGTTGTCTCGAATGTAAGCCAACCCCAGACTAGTCTATTCCCCAAGTGGTCGAGAGCCCCGTCTCGGAGAGCTGTCCGTGGATTGAATCGCGGAGAAGCTTAGACTTTCGAGGGAGCCCAATCCGAATCAAGTGTTAGGCAAACTCACGAGTTGCCGTGTTGCCGAGTTGGCAGACGCGCACCTATCATTGCTCTGATAATTTTGGGGGAGGAAAGCGTTGACCACTTGAATGAGTCGACGTCTGTTTATGCAGAGTCCACTCCCCCAAACATGTGGAGATGGTATCTAGAGGTATAATTATCTTGGCCGGCCGATACTTTTCTTGGCCTTGGCGATCCAAGCCTCTTGGCAACATTGGCAGTCTTCACAATGTCGCATACTGTTCTTGAGAAACAAGATGACCTGGCCCTCGAGGGCAAGGCTGATGTCGACCACTCCGAGGTTCTCAAGAACTCGGATCTCATGAATGATGCCTTTGAGGGCGAGAACCGCGAACATGAGCTTGGAGTCTGGGAGGCTACCAAGAAGCATCCTTGGGCTTGTTTCTGGGCATTCATTATGTGTTTCACGATTGTCAGTCTTCCCAATCGCAATCATGTCGATCTTCTCTCGATTCATGATCGGCTTATGGCCCAAGATGGCAGGGGTAGCTAACCGTGCAACAGGTCATGGAATCGTTCGATATGTTCTTGAACGGCAACTTTGTCGCCCTCCCGGCTTTCCAGAAGCATTACGGCGTCTACGTTGAAGGATCCGGCTACACCATCCCGACAAAGTGGCAGAGTGCCTTGTTCCAAGCCGGTCAATGCGGTGCATTCATCGGCGTCTTCATGGCTGGTCCCATCACCAACTACCTGGGTTATCGCTGGACGACCATATTGGGCTTGATGCTTATGAATGCTACGATTTTTGTCTCTTTCTTCGTGAGTGCCTCTCCTGCCCCCTGGCCGAGG
Organism: Fusarium phalaenopsidis; assembly: GCF_050370095.1. Classification (NCBI taxonomy): domain Eukaryota; kingdom Fungi; phylum Ascomycota; class Sordariomycetes; order Hypocreales; family Nectriaceae; genus Fusarium; species Fusarium phalaenopsidis. Next base: position 610,312 of record NW_028145393.1, read on the forward strand.
GCTCTATCTAATCTGATCCACCAAGGCCAACTCCCTCACCCTCCTCGTGGTCGGACAAGCTCTGGAAGGTGTGCCATGGGGTTTCTTCATCGCCAACGCTCCCGCCTACGCCTCCGAGATTGTCCCTCTTGCCCTCCGAGGTGCCTGCACGGCAACTCTGCAGATGAGTTGGTCCATCGGATCTATCATCGTCGCTGGCGCTACCTATGCCTACAACAAGCGCAACGACCAGTGGGCTTGGCGAGTACCTCTGGCCCTGCAATGGGTCTTTCCCGTAGGACTCCCCAAATCTCACAACATGCCCGCGATGCTAACTCATCTAGACCCCCCTCCTAATCCTCGTCTTCCTCGCCCCCGAATCCCCATGGTGGCTCATCCGCCGCGGCCGCAAGCAAGAAGCCCTCCGATCCATCGAACGTCTCGGCACCGACTCCAAGGAACAGGCTCAAAAGTCTCTTGCCATGATGGAGCGTACCGTCGAGATTGAAGCACAGACTGGTGGATCTCCCAGTCTTCTCGACCTTCTCAAGGGCACTGATTTGAGACGAACCATCATTACCTGCTTGATGTATGCGTCACAGAACTTTGCTGGTAACTTGATTGCCAACCAGGCCACCTTCTTCTTTGAGCGTAAGTTCCCATCTACAAATACCTGCAAGTAAAACAGACAACTAATGCATCATGCAGAAGCCGGAGTCGGCTCCGACCGTGCTTTCCAGCTCAACCTGATCAACGCGTGCCTTCAATTCATCGCCAACATCATCTCCTTACCCGTCAGCGGTTGGTGGGGACGTCGCACCATCTATCTCTGGGGCACAGCCGTCAACATTACCCTGCTATTCCTCCTCGGCATCTGTGCCTCCATCCCGCAGAACAGCGCGACCAATTACGCCCAGGCCGTTCTTGGCATTCTCATCTCCTTCGTCTATGCCGGAGCCCTGGGTCCCACCACATACACGGTCATTGCCGAGACATCTTCAGTCCGTCTTCGTGCCCTGAGCACTGGTGTCGGTCGTGCGGCTTATTACATTGCCGAGATCCCCATGATCTACTTGGCCTCGCAACTCCTCAACCCTACTGGATGGGATCTCGCTGGCAAGTGTGGATACGTCTGGGGAGGTACCGCTGTTGTGTGCTTCCTTTCGGCCTTCTTCTTCCTTCCTGAGCTCAAGGATCGCACGTATCGTGAGACGGATATCCTGTTCAACCGCAGGATTCCTGCCAGGAAGTTCAAGTCGACTGTCATTGACGTTAGAGACAACGAATAGAGTGTTGCTAAGAGTTGCACTTGTTTGATCTCTGGAAAAACACATAGATGCAGTGTTACGAATAGAACCAAATGTCATCTTTATTGTTCATATGCCCTCGCCCGACCGCCACCATAACATCTTGTGAAACATTTCAGCCAAGCAAGTGTGCCATCCACTCATTAAGCAGGCTTTCCGATTACGCTTCAACCTCGTTGTTGTCCCGAGACTGTTTTTTTCACCGTCATGTTTCGTACTCTTCCACCCGGTCGTAAAAAGAATGAGACAAAACACAGTTCGCCCCTCAAGCCACCCATAGATTCTTACCTAAAGGAAATCAGAAATTCTTAGAAATAATTTAACAAAATTAGAACATAAACGTCTAAGGATTTAATTGCACGTCATTGAAGTACAATTCAGTCCTTGTTTGTTCGTCAGGATGGATGCTTTAAAGGAGTGGGGGCTGGCAGTGTTTTCGCAGTACCCTAGCATTTAAAAAGAGAAAAATATAAGCGTAATAAATAGAAATTATTATAATTAAACTCTGTCTATTTTTTAATAACTTTCTCGTATTTTTTGTTCAGGGTTATGCTTTTATGAATGTTGGTGGCCCTGGCTCGGCTTCGCACCGATTTCGGCGATGTGACGAAAAACAGGGGGTATCTTGTCTCTACACACTCGCCGGTATCTGCAGTCACGCTACGTTTTACGCTGAGTATGGATTCAATTCATTTTCAATTGTTTTTGCGACTAAATATCAAGGTATTCAAATTTTTATACCGCCAACCAGAGCAGTGTCAGCAGAGTCGATGCGTAAATGCCACCAGCACCCATGGCCAATGTAGGCGCACTGCTAGCACTATCCCAATACGTCTTTTGGTTCGGAGTCGCCTCGTAGCGATCCGTGTTGAAGGTCGAGTTTAGTGAGACGCTGCCCACAACGTCGCCCGACTCGAGAAGAATATGCGTATCGATCTCGAGATCTTTCAGGCCCTCTTGTGTCACAAAGATCTGGCGTCCACCTCTGATCCAGTCTCCATACCCGCCGTATCCTGTGTGCTGGCCGTAGCAGAGATTGATGCCGCTTCCAGTGATGTTCATACCCGGAAGTTGATCGTCCCACTTGTAGCACCAGGAATTTCCGTGATCGTGTCCGTAAAAGAGTCCAATAACTCCCGGCGTCGAGACCAGAGCGCGCATAAAGGGCAGGTCCTGATCTCCATAATCACAGCTTCCGCTCTCACCTTCGGCACACCATCCATCGCCCTGCTGCACGACATCTTCCTCGTTGATGCCTGGCTGGGTGTTCTCGCCGGGGCCATCAGCCTGTTGCTGGAATACATAAGAGGCGTGGATCGGGATGTGGACAAAGGCAAGGGATGGGATTTCCTTGCCATATTCCTCGACTAGTTCGGCATTGGTTTCGTTGAACCATTCCACCACGCTCGAGTGGACCCAATTGTGCTGACGCCCACCCTGATAATAGAAGCCTCCGCGACTATCAAAGAACCAGAGGAGCAGCTCAGGGGTGCAATCTCGAGTCGTCGTGCAATTGGATGCGTATACGGGAAGGTAGTAGTTGGTGGTGCCGGCATTCCTCCCATCAACCATCTTCTGGGTTCGAGAACCGGTGAACCCTTGCTCGCGCTCCAAGATGTCATCTCCGTTGATGTTGAAGTTGTGATCGTGATTTCCGTATGTGGAAGCCCAGGTTAGGTTGCGTTCCACCAGCGGTGCGACGATCTGATCTATATAGTGGGTGCTATTGTCGCGGTATGTGTCTTCGCCGTTTATGAGGTCTCCGTTGAACACGACCAGGTCTGGCGTGTCAAAGTCAAGCACATCGCCTATGACCTTGGTCGATCTGCGATCGACGTCTGGACCTGACCCTGATGCATCTATAAGATCTTATTAGCACCACAGAAATTGAATCAATGGTATGTAAGAGACCAGCCTGTTGCATAGTGGAGGTCCGAGAACACACAGATCTGGAAAGCTCCATCGTCGTTAAACTTTAGTGGCGGTAGGTCGTTGTTGTTTGATTGACGAGGAACAAGAGCTTGGCAGGGTAATACTGCAAAAGAAGCTATCAGGGCACCAATTCGCAACATATCCAAGAAGCTTGATTAACAGCTGGTGAATTCTCCTTATCAACTGTTCCTGATGAAGAGGCGATAGAGAATTCGGGAGGAGCAGGATGTAGCAATGCCAAGAATACAACACAAAGGAGACACCATGATGAAATGGGTGCAAAAAAGTATAAATACTCGAATTCATCGTGGGACAGTAACTGCAACAAGCCCTTGGCCGTCTCGGCCGACGATGTGGGATAGCAAGGCCAAGACCCCAGTTTTGTCAGCATAGCGCATATGTCCGCTAATTCCGCAAGGCAAGGTGAGCTTGGCGACGACGGTAATTTGTCTTGCAAGGATTGCCACGCGTCAGTATCGTCTTGGCATCGGTAATTGACCTGCTAGGCATTTGTTAATGGGTACTTTTATCTGTGCGTCTCAAGATGCTTGCCCGGGTGTATCTTTCATGGCGCAAGTAGCAAGCCCATTGGTTGCATGACGCGCTCTCTCGATGGGCCAAGAGGTTGGTGTTTCTTGGCACCAGACAAAATGGGGCTCATCTCATCAATGACGCGCGGCCCGTCACACGATAAGAGTTTGAGGGTCAGATTGAAATCTGAGCAAAGATTTAGAGTTACGCAGGGTTACATCGTCGGAGTTAGAATGTCTATAGGTCTCTCTACTCCGAACCCTGCCAGCCTGCTCAGCCTTGGGAGTCGACGACTCGTCTGACATGATTCCATAACAAAGACAGCTTGGGCCATCAGCGTCGAGTCAAACCTGTCAAGGGCCGATTCTTCAATCGTCACAATGGGCAATGGCCCCGCTAGGACAAGAGTTCAAAAGCAGGTTTTCCGAGTATGGGCCAACACGCCAAGACAATAAAGCTGCTTGTCTTGGCGGCAGTCACTGCTTATGTGTGCATTAGTTATCAATCGTTCGTTTTTTGCCAAGACGTCTCGCCTATGTCCCTCCTAACAACCCAGGTTTCACTTTTTCTTCTTCGCCTTTGTCTTGTCCACCACATCCACCCACTTGGCATCGATCCCCCTCTTGGGCAGAATTTCTCCCACGAGGATTTTTCGCTGATCTCCCTGCACGACGATTTCCAATAGACCGGGCTTAGAACCACTGGCTTGCCCGACGCTTGCTGACCCAGCACACTTCTTCTGCAGCTCTGGGGCCAGCACCTGCGGATCGATGAAGAAGGGCTCGAGGTTGGAAATCTTGGTGACAACCTTGGTGCCTGTTCGTTTTTCGATGGCGACGAGGACATGAGGCGGGTGTCCAGCCTTGGGCTTTTGCTCGGACGCAGAATCTTTTCTCTTGATGACGTAGAAAGGTTGGCAGAGATGAGAGTCTTCCAGCACGCGTTTCTGGAGGGCACTTCTGGAGATGCGTCCTGATGCAAGAGCTTGGCTGTCATCGTGGCTCGGGTTGGACCCCAGAATGCTGTTTGCAATGAATGGGTCGAGCTTGACGGTCGATGACCCTTGTCCTCCAAGCTCTGGCCGTTGCTCGATGTATGACTTGAGAGCGGCCGAGACTTGCTGCGCGGTGTAAAACTCCGTCTTGGAAGGAAGCAATGTCGGCACAAGCTTAGGAGACAAGCGGTAGACGTTTTGGATCGTGATTGTCTGCCCCAAAGACACATCGGCGGACGAAGAAGCCTGTCCACCGCCCTGCTCTCCCGTCTTTGTTGGTTCAGAGCCCGCTGGCTTAGGCTTCGGTAAATTGTAAGGCCTGAATCCAGTGACCAGCTCGTCGTCAAAGTCGATATCGAGAATGACCGTCTCTCCGCCATTCCTGTCCTTGGACTTGACCAAGCCCAACTTGTCCAGATGCTTGATGAATTTTTTGGCATTCTTCCACGACGTCTTCTTGATGATGTAGTATTGTGGATTCTGGGACCGGAGGTAGGGCTGGATCATGTTGGAGATGAGAAAGGAGGGTTGGATAGGGAACACAAAGCCAAATTTGGGGCCTGGGTTTTCCGCCTTGGCTTTGTGGATGGCGTAGAGGAAGGCTTTTTGGAAGGCCTCGTCAATATCCCTTGTCGTCGGTTCATACTCTTCCTCCTCTGCCGTCTCCCTGTCGTCCTTGGGGGTTTCCTCCTCGTGAAGTGAGCTCTTAACCGGTGCTCCGGCGTCCGCTTCCTGGCCGTCATTCTCGTTGTCCTCCACGGACAGCTGTTCAACTCCTTCGGCAAGCTGTGCTGTCAAACCTGGCCAACCCTCTATGCTTTCCGGTGGAGCCTGCCCTCCACTCCCCAGAGGCCTCCAGCTCCAAACTTCGTCTCCTGCCCAGTGCAGTGCCTTGACCGCAACACCCTTCTGTCCCCTGACGCTCGGTGGTAGGTTGCATATATCGAGCTGACATGTTCCAACCCACAAAGGCACTGTATCCTTTTGCATGCCGGCGACAGCGACGACGGAGCCTATTTTAGCTCTTGAGTCCCACTCAGCGCTTGGTGCCTTGATGAGGCCAGGAATCATCAAGTCGGAGCCATGGGTAAGTTTCTCTTCAACAACAAAGTCCGGCGTGTGTAGCAGTGGCAAAATGCCGGGGTTATGCCAGAGTGTGTAAACAGTCGGAATTAGCTTTGGGTTCTTCCCAAGCTGGAACCAAAGTATCCTCTCATCCTGCCCGGGGCATGCACCAACATAGATGGTGCCACTTATTTGAGCCAGGCTAGGTCCAGAAGATGTCGTAAACCGCGCAGAGGAGGTAGACTCTGGGAGGAGAGAGTTGCGTAGAGAAGAGAGCGTTTGTTGCGCGCCTGATGACGTATCATCCTCAGCTGATAACTGGGGGACCGGAATCTGATAGTCGCGAATGATCTGATCAGCGAGTTTGCGACGGTCTGAGGAGCGCAAGGGCGCCAGGTTCTTGATCTCGGGTTTCTTCTTGAACATGGTGAAGCCACGGGGGATTGTGTTAAGGGTTGCTCGTGTTGGAGAGTGATGCTTAGGGGAGCGACCCCGCGGTAAAACTTGGCATCGCGAAGTCACGTGCCTGGGAAACACGAAGCTTACCCTGCACACCCACTTTTTTCTCCTGTGCCCTTCTCACGGAGGTCAAGACATAAACGGGACGCCAGAACGGCAAAGATCTGGACGAATTCTTAGTAAATTTTAGAATCAAATTTATAAAAATATATAAAAATAATATCATAATTTAATCAAGACATTAGAACTTTTTTATCTTGCCTTATACTTGCTCTTAGGGAAGGACTAGCTAGGCTCTTGGTGTTCTGATTGTTCCTTGACCTGCGCGCCTCTCTGCCTCTCTGTCAGCCATTTACAAAGCAAGGAGAATTTGGGAGTCTCCTACGGGGGTAGTCGATCTGTGTCAATAGCTGTGATCTTTGTTATTGTGGCTGATGTGCTTTTGGAAATGTGTCACAACAACCAACAGTGAGAAGGAGACCACAACCTCCCGCATTTAGGTGCCGCCAATGCAGGAGGTCAATGGGAGGCTGAGCTATTGTCATGTAGGCAAGGGGAGTAACCCATAAGCAGACAGTAAGCCGAGGAATAGGGAGGCATCAACATTAATGTTGGCCAATTTGCCACGGGTTGTGGGGGTTGGGCAGTCAAAAGTGATACCACTGGCGTAGCACCTCGAATCCTACCAACACCTCAACCAACTCGAGCATGGATCTTATATCCGACAATCCAATCCTGTCTGGAGGTGGCTGCTCGGAAAAGCATTGCCATTATGTATCCCTCGACCGGGCCGCACCATGTGACGCCTGCTTGGGAAAGTCGAGAGCAAAAAAGCTGCAATAATGCGGGTGGCTGTTAAATATCACGAAGGATGTGGCGTAGTATTCCGACATCCGGGTCGCAATGTCGGCCCGAGTCACACCCAGAACCAACAGACCGGGGCAAAAAGGGTGTTTCAACTACCCCTGGACCTGCATCTGACATGTCAAGCCTTACCCCAAACCGATCGCTAACCCGCTTGTCACGGGCCGATCTCCTAGCGAAGTTGGGGTCACACGCCTTTATTCTTGTTCCTGATGTTGCCTGTGATATGTCAGATTAAGAGGTTGCATAATTACTCTCTCTTCCTTTCCTTTGTGGAGATTAACCCAGCAAAATGTTGCTGTAAGGGGAATGTCGGCCCCTGACGCCAAGCATGCCGCTTCTCCAGGCTTCCCCTCAAAGCCGGAGCGACAGCCCATGCAGTCGTTCCGGGTGACAAGCATCGCACGATGCCTCGATCCGAGGCAATGTTTCTGTACCCCCAGTCAGGGACCCTAGATATCTTAAGGCAGTGATCACCCGTGCTCCGTGCTCAAGACTACTCGATGAATGTTACATTGTTCCACGTCTTTGCATTTCACTACACACTTATTCCATCATTATCTTCCATGAATAATGCTCACATTCATTGGACGAGGTCACAAGGGCGATGACAGTCGCGACGAGATCGCCCTTGTAGAAATCCACAGCGAGCAAGCTTCGGCAAAGGACCAGGAGGTTGTTTCAGAACCTGTATCTGTATCCCCGCGGTCGAGAGCTTGGGCCACGGCCGTCGATATGGGAGGCCCGGGTCGAATCTCTGTTAGCTCCAACGACATCCCAGATCACGTCCGCAGGACGCTGCAGAAAGAACGCCAGGTTACCTTCTGGGGATGCTGTCGTCAGTATCCCAAGGCTGTAGCGTGGTCTCTAATGTTGTTCTGCACCATCATCATGGAGGCCTTTGACAAGTCGCTGATACAAGGCTTCATTGCGTTTCCACCTTTTCGCAGGAGGTATGGAACTCCAATAACAAACATTGACGATCCCACCGTCACGCAGGACTACGAGATTTCGCCAACGTGGCAGATGGGGCTGCAGAATGCCGCAATTGCCTGCGAGATCGTTGGTCTCCTTGCCCATGGTTACATCACATATCTTATTGGGTATCGGAAGATGTTGGTCCTTTGCATGATTTGGCTCATGATTGCAATCTTTGCCTCTTTCTTTGCAAACAGCATCGCCATGCTTGCAGTTGGACAGGCACTCTGCGGTATGTGCCATCGCGTATAGCATCATTTTCATGGATTGAGACACTGATCAGTCCAGGCTTCCCTTGGGGCGTTATCCAGACCCTCGCCGCCACGTACGCCGCCGAGGTCGTCCCATCAACTTTGAGAGCCATTCTGCTCAGCAATGTCAACATGTGCTGGTTGATCGGGCAATTTGCAGCGATGGGTGTTCTTCGTATCTTTGTCGACGACGAAACTGAGTGGTCTTATCGATTGCCATTCGCGATTCAATGGGCCATCGCCGTCCCTCTCATCATTGGTGTGTGCTTTTGCCCCAACAGCCCATGTGAGTGCACTGTCTTCAATGCCGTTTTGCGAAGTTTTTACTGACTTTGACAGGGTGGCTTATCCGTCACGAACGACCGGACGAAGCTCGCAAGGCCCTGAAACGACTTACCAATGGCCACAATCTTAACATTGAAGACACCATCGTCGTCATGGAACACACGAACCAGCTGGAAAACAAGTACAATTACGGAGGCGCAAGCTATAGAGACTGCTTCAAAGGCGCGAATCGTCGCAGGACCGAGATTGCCTGTGCTGTCTGGGCCTGCCAAGCCCTCTGTGGCTCTACCTTGACGTCGTACGGGGCCTACTTCCTTACCCAGGCTGGATTTAATGCCGCACACTCGTTCACGCTGTCGACTGGAATGTACGGCATGGGTATCCTGGGAGGCATGATCTCTTGGATCTTTCTCTCTTTCGTCGGTCGACGCAAGCTTTATCTCACTGGGTTGTCATGCGCCCTTGGCTTTTTGACAGTCGGTGGAATTTCGTCAATAGCCCTGGCCTCGACTGGCGTCACCAACTGGATCTTGGGTGGCATCATCATTGCCATGACATTCACTTATAACATCACCATCGGTCCTGTTTGCTACGTCCTTGTTGCCGAAATCCCCTCAACACGTCTACGCGTCAAAACAGTCGCACTCGCAAGAGTCACCTACAACATCTTCATGATGCTCAACAACGTCGTGGTCCCACAAATGCTGAGCCCAACAGCATGGAACCTCAAGGGCAGGGTGTGTTTCGTGTACATCGGCACGACCCTCCTGTGCCTAATATGGGCTTACCTGAGACTACCCGAGTGCAAGTCGCTATCATATCTCGAGTTGGACATTCTATTCGAGAAGAGGGCGCCTACGAAAAAGTTCAAGGAGTTTCAGGATCGCCTGCAGGGTACGGCTTACATGAGCGCTTCAAGGATCGAGAGGTCCAAAAACCCTTGGCATGGATGGATGGCTTACTCGTGAAGTCGGAGTTTTCTTTTGTACAGATGTCATGGTGTCTTTGGTGTCACTTCTTGGGAGGAGAAAAGCGATTGTAGTTACCTGGAGTCAAGAACTTAGGCGTGGGGATCCTTTACGACATATACATATTGTTAATGTAACCGAATTGATAGTGTTCCCACTATAGGTCCCTGAAACGGTGGTGAGCCTTTCATAGGCCCTTTTCAGAGCGCTCAACCGGTCTTGAGCCACCCTCCCGAGCCGGCTGGTGCCGACGCATGCCAGTAATAGTAATTTTCGGAAGTTTGTCAATTGCGGTGATATCCACCAGATGTAACCCCAAAACATTTGGTACCGTATTTGATAGTACCAAGTGATACAAATTCTGGGTCTGGTTAGTGTTTGTCAGAGCCGAGAGCGTGCTGGAAGGGGTTGTAAAAGGTCATTGTGTTGAGTTTGTTTCACCAAAATAATAGGCTATGAGTCTTCACAAAGCATTGTTGAATGGATCTGATTGGCAACATTTTGGTATTACACCTCCGTTAATTTGCCTTTGAACATCTTATTCTGTTGTAATAAGGTATGGGTAAACGATGGTCTATCTCCTCTCTAACCCTAAAGTTAACGAGGAGTAAAGAATAATAATACTAATGCAGACGATCCATTAGGTCTTTCGCCTAGACCATATATCTTCTCATAGCTTAAAAGTTCAGAACAGCGCAAAAACTACCAGTGGTAAACCTAGAGCTAAAGCGAAATCTCACCACTCAAGAAGTGAAGTTTCATAACGCTGAGAAAGATATTTCTCAACCTCCTTGGTTGTCGTCTCCCAAAAAGCGCGCACCTGGTTCAGATCCTTTGCAACACGATGAGGCTCTTTGACCTCACCAAAAGGCTCCAAATATTTGCCCTTGTAGACCTCCGGTTTTCGCCAGACCTCTGGAGCAGTAGCGGCGAATAGCGTTGTGAAAGAACCTTCGTCTAGGTCCAGCATAGTCCGTCTGATGAGTGGCTGCAGGAAAGAGGAGAAAATAGCCACAGCGTTGTCACTCTTGACGGCTCCTGGATTGAGCGATAGAGAAATGATGGGAATTTTGGCTTGGTCGAAGCGTCGCTGAAGCTCTTGGGCGAACAAGACGTTGGCAAGCTTCGCCATGCTGTATAGGAGTACATTGATGCTGAACATGCGCTTCTGAACGTAGCGGTACTTCCACGGCTCATACGGCAGTTCGCCTCTGAGGAATGCAGGACTTGAGAAGTCGAATGCGTAGTCCGCAGGGAGAAATATGTGGTTCGCGCTTGAAGAGACGGTAACGACACGGACATCGGCGTCTTTGACGGCCGCTGCGTTCTTGAGGAGCGGGAGAAGCCCGTTTGTGAGAACGAAATGGCCGACGTGACTAAGGAATGTGAGATGCTGCGCTAAGAAGAAAGAATCAGGGATAAATACCAGACTGCCATGACTGTCTCCCAACCCGCTTCGTTGGTCTCGAGATCTTTTGTTGCCAGCCCTGCGTTATTGACTTGACAGATGTGAGTGAACAGCCAGTCCTAATAGCTTTGTGACATACTCAGAAGATCAAGCTTGGGCTCGTTCTCTCTCATCCATGCAGTGGCTTTCAACACACTGCCGATATCACCAAGATCGAGCTGAAGCCATACCAGCAGGTTCTCGGGAATCTCGGGTGCCAAGGAGCGTATTTCCTGTCTGGCTGCTTTGGCTTTGGCTTCGGATCTGGCGGTGTAGTAGACCTTGGCGCCTTTAGACACGAGATGCTTCACTGTGTGCAAGCCGATGCCAGAGCTGAAAGTGTGAGCTGATGTTCATAGACTGCATCTCTTTGACTCACTTGGCTCCTGTGACTAGTGCCACCTTCCCACTGAGGTTGGGTGTTCCATCACGAGGGTTCCAACTTTGTCCCATTGTCGTCGCCGGTGATCGAAGCCTTTGAAGTGCTGGATTATAGGCTTGTAAAAGGACTTGGGGTAATAGTTTGGTTCATCGATATCGACAGTCAACATTCAAGCCCTTATATCCTCTACTCTCCTGGCTGAAGCACAGAGTGGATGACAAATTGGCTCGCAATTCTTGACCATTTATTGAAGTTAAGATGACATGTCTGCTTTGAAATTAGCCATTCCATATAACAGGAAGGGCTGCAGAACCGCCTCCAAAGCAATCGTTTATCGGGCCCCTCGTTCTGGCTGGACAAATTGTTTAGAACGGCAAGAAAATGCGAAAATTTCCTTAGGCAGACATGGGAGACGTGTGGAAGGATGGTGGGATTAGTTCCAATATCCGCTGCGAGATTGCCTTTCAATCCAAATGAGAAGGCTGATAAATCAATGCCGAGATCTCCATAGACCCTTGGAATCAAGAGAGCATGTCTCATGATGGCGCCGGTGATGACGCCCTTGCCCAACTCTCGATAGAGTTGAGTTCTATGATTGGCTGCCTTCAAAGCAAGGCAAGAATTCGCGACGCTAGGGCAGATCATTTGAGCTAGGGCTATGATTAGTCACGGTGACCTTCAACTTCAAAGAGGATGGAGGACAGCGGTAAACGCTCTGCTCAAGTTCAGCTTTGATCGATAGAGAGCCGATATTAACTGGAATCGACTCACCTCGCAGTTTAATACCAACAGATACCTACCAACCAATGGCTGCTGGCTGCTGGACTTGTAAAGGCAGGGCTTCTATTCCTCTGGCAGGCCTTGACCCACTGACGCACAACAGACCGCAAGGTCCGCTGCGACTTGCGACAGCCAACATGCGCAAACTGCGCTCGGTCGAAGAGGAAATGCGCTGGATATGGCATAAGACTGTCGTGGCCACGGCCAAACGACCGACGACGCTCCATGGTTCATGAGCCAGGCCGATCACCCCGTGCCAATCCTGACAGCGAGAAGGCTCTCTACTTCATCAATACATATACTTGGCATGTGGCCATGTACGGGCCGTCCTCCGATGGAAGCTATTCAAGTAAGTTGCTCGTATTGGCCAATTGGCTCAAGTCTAACGAGGATGAGTGGCAGCGCTGGTCGCCAGACCCCCTGGCCCCTTGATGTACTCGCTATCGTTGATCAACCGAAACGAGTCTATGCTTCTAGACTATTGTAAGATCTCGGAATGACCTGCCCCCAACTGCTGTATTATAGGCTAATCCCTTGCAGACATGCGGGCGGACACAAAGATTCCTGGCGCAGACCCTCCCCGACCGTTGATGCAGGTGATTCTCCAGATGGCGCTTGCAGACTCTACACCTTCTTCCAAAGCTGTGCTACAAGGCATCTTGGCCTTGTCGTCACTACGCTTATCAGGGAATTCTGCTGCGTTAGCACACAAGACAAAGGCTATATCTGCGCTTGCTCGGTCGTTGAGCTTGGACAAGACGCGCGAGTTGACAAGCAAGACTGTCGTTGCGAGTATGCTTCTATATCTATACGAGGTTATTCACTTCCCCTCTTCCCTCTATTAACTACGGTGACTAATTTAAACAACTCGTAGACTGCCCACCCAAGCTTGACAGGTCCTTCATGGGCTGTATACCTCTGTGGCGTCAAGAAAATTGCTACATCCTCCTCTACCGAGCAGAATCCCAGCCGTTGTATGGATCACGGACCATTCTTCAATTGGCTGCATTACCATGAAATCATGGGCCACTTCAGCTTGGTTTGGTGGGCACCTCCTGATCCTCCGCCAATCTGTTTCGTCGATGCAGCCGCACTCCTGGGTCTACCTAGGAGTGAAGAGGCAGATATAATACCCTTACAAGATGACCAACTTGTACACAACGACGAGGGGTCTGTCTGTTCCTTAGCAATTTTGGACATCATCTCGATGCTATTCCATAGCATCAGCCCAGACGTGGAACATGCCATCTCATCCAAAAAGCGTCAACGCCTACTAGAGGCGGAGAATACTCTACGCAAATACTTGTTGGAATACCCATCAACCAAGTCCACCTACGAGTCTCGTCAATCCTCAAACACAAGCACTCTCCTCCACACTATCGCAGCCCTGATCTTCCTCAATCGTGCAGCATTCGATTACACTGGAGAAGAGGCAGCCCACGAGGTCTTGGTCAAACACGGTCTGGATATTTTAGAGACTGTCGATGTTTCTTATACTCCGTGGCCCATCTTTATTATAGCCTGCGAGGCACACCGAGACTCGGCGCGGTTGTTAATCCTCGATGTTGTGGCTAGGATAGAGAAACACACTGGGAGTCGCCGCTTGACTCTGCCTAGGCATCTTATTGAAGCAGCCTGGAACTATCATGATCTGAACCTTGGGCGAGGCTTAGATTACAGAGTCATGCTTCACTCTGTTATACGGACGGCACCTTACATGCCATTTTTTGCGTAGACTCGAGTTGATGAGGGTTTCTTCGAAAATTCATGATGATTCAACCTTTCGATATGTAGCACAGTATGGATGGCAAGTGAACGTAGATAATATTATATGACTTCATCCCCTTTCATCTCTAGATTGTATAAGGATCCCTTCCCATTATTCTTGAGACTCACCATAGACCTTTTTGATAGACGGTCGAGAGCTCAAACGCCGATGCCATGCCAGAAAGCTGGGGAATCTCTCTTCCATTTGACACTTATCCCACAAAGTGTCCTTGAAGAATGGGGCAAAGAGGGCGACCCTGTTCCAAGGGATGAAGCAAAGATCTGCGTACGTGCTGAAATCCTATTAGAGGAAATATTGACAGACAACCGGGTCCACTCTCACCATTTGTCCCCAACCAGGTATTCCCGGTCCTTGAGGATGGTCTCCAAGACTTCAAAAACTCGGACTGTCTGATCAATGTATCGCTGTTTCGCGATGGGAATGTCGTCGGGGCAGCGATGAAACCACACAGCTTGGCCAAAATAGGGGCCCTACATAGTCAAAGTTATTAATTGTTTAGTCATGATGGAAACCCTGCACTGCTCACCTGGCCCGACATCTGGAAATGTAGATACTGTTTCAAAGCCCACTTGCCCCCTGCATCCTCGACTGTCAGCTTGCCATGCTTATCGTATAGCTCGACGAGATACTCGACGATAGCTCCAGACTCCCAGATGGTGAAATCGCCATTGTTAGGATCAGTGAGGGCTGGCACTCGGCCATTAGGATTCAAAGCAAGGAACCAATCTTCTTTGGGGTTATCCACCACAATCTGAGGCATGTCAGTGGTTTGAGACCTTAATAGTACCCTGGGTAAAACCTTGTCATAGGGGATGCCGAGTTCTTCGAGAACAATGGTGACTTTGTAAGGGTTTGGCCCGGCGCCTCGTTCACATCGTTAGCTGCCCGCATATTGCAGGATAAAGGGGACTTGATGTGTTACTATGCACATAAACCGTGAAAGGTTTCAAGGCAGCCATGATGAACGGCGCAAGAGAAGAAATGTTTGGCGAGAATAAGGAGAGTGAGTTTTGCGGGTCGATCAAAACGGGTTGGTAGGCTTGTCAGATTGATGATGAATAGTTTTCGGGCTTAAGGTTACTCACGATGTGATATCAATGTTATCCCTGAAAGTCATCTTGAAGAGCCTATCCACAATCCTCTCCCCACTCCTCGTCTCGCGTTGCGCGTCGGACAGCGAGGTCGATCCGTTTGAGCAGAACTCACCCGAGGCATCCCGAACTCGTACCTTTACAGCGAGCCGAGCATCGATCGGGTCAAGGATAGGGCCATGAAAAATTGGCTACTCAGATCAACCCGGGGAGATATGGTAACTCCCCGGCGTAAAACCGCCAGCTTGAAGCCCCATTCAGTGGGGGGCCTTCCGTGGTGGTTACACTAGCCGCAGTCTTGGCATTTCCCGATCGCCGAAGGCCAATAGGAGAGTAGTTGGGACATGCCACGGAATGATGTCGAGCCGCTCCCGTCCTGACAGCATTGAAGGCTGGCAGTCTCTCCCTGGCTTCCCGACAGCGGTGAAGCTTTCCAGTTGAGAGGTTGAGCCCAAGCGCATCATTACCTGAGTCAATTTTTCAAGTCAAATTGAGGTTTGGCTTCAAAACGGATAGGCTGTGTTGCCTCTATGATGGTCAAAGTTTTATACCAAGAAGCCAACATTGGAAGCGGAGGGTAGCCGGGGAGATAAGCTGAGCCTGCTGTTGTCGTAGATCCCTAACAAGATTTCATACTCTGCTCTAGACAATCACTCGCCTGAAGGTCGTTAAATAGGGGCTACGAATGAGGCTAACAAGACTTAAACCTAGATTTGGCCAACATCACCATCGTCGCTGCTTTCCACCGCACGCTCATTTACCCCACAATCCCAAACGGTCAAGCAGCTCGTAGACACTCAACCCAACCATGGAGACAGTTTTGGTTGTCGGGGCCACTGGCAAAATTGGCGTATCTGCCGTCAAAGCTGCTCTCAACACTGGGCGAAACGTCATCGCCGTTGTGAGAAATCAGGCTAGCACCAGCAAACTCCTTAAGCATGTTGGAACATCCAAGGGTATCACGGTTGCAGAAGCCGACGTTACATCGCCCGATGGTATTCAAAGCATTGTGCAACGTGTGCGAGAAGGCCAGCTGCCATCCTTCCAACATGTTTACTCGTCAGGTACGTATACGTTTAAATACAAGGGCATAAGACGATACTGACAGCGGGACAGTTGGAACTTTCGACCTTTCGCCTCACATTACAGATGTTAGCACCGAGGCTTTCCGAAGGATCATGAATGTTAATCTTGAGGCCAACTTTTGTAAGCCTGCCCGCGATCCATTGCATCAGCATCTATCCCTCATTGCCGAATTCCCCTAACTTGTCCAAGTCGCATACAGAGCTACAATCCCATATCTGCTTGAGCAGAAGTATGGAAAGAGCACGTGGACCCTTATGACCGGTGCCGCAGGTGACAGTGGTGTAAGTTGTTGACGTGCTGGGACTCCCTGTGAGATGCAGCTTAACTAACCATATCATTTCCAGTGGGCTGGCGTAACTGCCATCAGTCAGGGAGCGCTCTTCTCCCTTGCCAATGTCGCTTGCCGAGAATTGGCCGAAACCAACATTCGTTTCAACGAGGTCTGGCTCGCATTCCGAGTTGAGCATGATGAAGACGCAGCAAAGCATGGAAGCATCGGATCGTCTACTTTTGCTCCGCATTACGAGCAGATCCTTGGTAGGCCAGAGATATCCGCCAGCAGGGTCCGCCTTGCGAAGCCAGCCGACATTAGCAATTTCACATGGTCGAAGAAGTTGGTTTGAGCGGCAGACTGTATTCCCATAGTGAACAGCCAGGGTAGTTGTTGAACATGGAATGTATAGTTGACTGTTGCTCTTGCGACGGCTTCTTAAAGGTGACCAAGTAGCATGTAACACAAGATCGCTTAATGGGGTCTCTCCGTAGGGGGGCCTTGCAGACGAAAGATAACACACCCATAGCGAGGGTAACACATAAGTTTGAGACGAGCCGTACGCAATAGCTGCCAATGGATTACAAAGAAATGAGGCAAAAGCCACAGTAGCGAAACGATTAAGTACAGAAATAATATCTCTCTAGTCTATGAATATGAATGTCTAAGGAAGGGGAACCTCTACCCTCACGGCTTAATATACAACCCATACCCCAATCTCCTAGCGCCGCTTCATCCATCCTTAGCCTCTTGGGCGATGGGGTAATCTATGTAACCCTCATCGCTTTGTGCGTACATAGTCTTTGGATCAAACGGCGCAAACTCGATGCCCTTCTTCGCTTTAAAGACCAGGTCGGGGTTGGAGATGTACGGACGGCCAAATGCCACCACAACATCGTGGTCCGCATAATCGACATCCACCGCCTTCTTGGCGGAAGCGGCATCGTAATTCCCGGCAACGAGAACAGGGCTCGCATCGCCATAGGCGTTCAAGATGAACTTGATCTCCTCGCCGTTGGTTTGTCGAGCGTCGGACTCGCACGCGTGGAGGTAGGCCAGCTTGAAGTCGGCCAGCCTGCGCACAAGGTCCGATAATTGCGGAACAGGGTCGTCCATGCGCATGCCTTGGTACTTGCTCCAGGGGCTTAGCCGGATTGCGGTGCGCTCGCTTCCAACTGCGTCGACAACGGCGCGGGTGACCTCGACGGCAAAGCGGGATCTGTTCTCGATGCTTCCACCCCAGGTATCCGTCCGTTTGTTGGATACGTCTTGGATGAACTGGTCGACTAGGTATCCGTTGGCGCCATGAATCTCGACTCCGTCGAAACCAGCGCTTATGGCGTTCCTTGCTGCAGCTGCAAAGTCGGAAATGGCGTCCCGAATGCCATCCTCAGTCAGAGGGGCTGGGTAGTGCATATCATCGTTAAATGCGCTCTTCATGGGCACATCGCTGCTGGAAACCAGCTGGTGTCCTCCCTTCTCCAGGAACTGAGGGTTTGCGGCGCGACCCAGTGCCCAGAGCTGTAGAAAGATGTATGATCCTTTGGCGTGCACAGCTTTGGTGACTTCCCTCCAGGCGTCGATCTGAGACTGGTTGTAAATGCCTGGGACGTTGGCATAACCACCGTGTCGGGGACTGATGACGGTGGCTTCGGTGATGACGAGGGAGCCTGGGGACGAGGCGCGCTGCTTGTAGTACTCCTTTACAGAGGGCAGGGGAACGTGATTCTCGCTTGCTCGGAGGCGGGTCATTGGGGCCATGGCGATGCGCTGGGAGAGGGACATCGCCCCGACCTTGAGGGGGGTGAAGAGTTTCGTCATGTTGCAAGGGAAGGGATTGCTGATTTAAGGCTTGCAGCGGAAGTGTTGGAGGCTGGAATTTTCTCTCGACGCTGAATCCAACCTCAAACCATGATCAAGGTCCATCTATATACAGCCCCGGTTGGTGAGCTTGTTTACTCGTCCGTTCCAGGATGGTGGCGTGGTAGGGTCCCTAAGTCCCCGATGCCAGATGACCATAGCAAGTCACAAAAAGACCGATAACTGTATTTGTCATGTCGGTCTTCTGTGATGGTCCAGGCGAGAACCGAGGTAGAACGCCATGGCTACGCCCCCATCATGAGCCCCGTTGCTTAGTTGGAGAAGCGGCTCAGAGTGTTCGTGGCGGTGGGGAGCTGATACAGGCACAGCTAGCTGTGCAATTATCATCACGTGCCTTTTCGCACAGCTGGCTGTGCCATTATTGTTGAACCGAAGCGGTCCTATTCATACGAGAATGTGCAGGGGATCCCGCAATGGGTTTTGACCAGACGAGCCTCGGAACCAGTTGAAGCAAAGTCACGTGACAAGACACATCTCAAATAGGAATAGCGCATAGCATCAGCCCAAAAGAGGGGCAAGAGTCAGTCAGAGACAATCAATCAAGCAATTCACTCAAGATCGGGTTCAACAATATCCATCTAATCAATTACTTGCCTTCCTTCCTCTACCATTATTACCCCTCTTTTCTATAGTCGGGTTCTTTTTGCCCTCCGGCGCTGGCTTAGTATCTTATTTACCTCTTGAGGGTCTTTATTCTCAGCGGTCAATAAGGCAACCCGATGCATAACTGCCTTTGTCCCCTTTGCAAGAGACTATAGAGCTTCTAAAATTAACTCTAGGGAGCTGCTCTGATGCCTTCTAATTCGTCTTTCGAGGTATTTAGACTAAGATCTAGCCTTAAGCACGGTCTTTGGGGTCCTTGAGGCCCAAGGGGTCGATGGTTTAGCTGCCTCCTCAACCGGCGTTGGCGTATATAGCTACACATCAAGCTTTAAGATCACATTTTCCGCATTAAGAGGAATAAGCCTAGCTCTTCTAAAAGCCCTCTTAATATTTCATTCTATCATAGTGGCTTAAAATGCAGCGTAGAAGGCCAGAAAGAACTCAGTCTTTAAAACATAGGTTATAAAGCATCTAATTAGACGCTTTATTTCTCGACTATAAATACTCTTAAGCACGCTAAAGCACCTAATATCAAGGGGCTAAAATAGATAAGAGGAATAAGGTAGTATATAAAGCCTAATAATCTTATTCTATTTATAATATCTCTCGAATTTAATAGAGTAGTAACTTTTATAGCTATTAAGGATTAAGAGATAATAGATACTAATTAATCAATTAGTTATGCATTAGTTAAAGTGCTTAAGCCACTTAAGACCGGTCTCGTTATTAGTCTAGCCATTTTAGGTCATCGTAATAGCCTAATCGCCCGGGAGGTTACTTTCTCGATACTAGTTAGCAAGGTAATACTAGCCCGCACCGATAATAAACGGCGGGATCAACTAGCCTTCCGCATTAATCGCCTAAATAACTATAATCCATTCCTGGTTTCTAGGCTACACTACTTTTAGCTTTTTATGCCTTTCTATGCCTATGACGACTATTCCGCTTATAATTATGCCTATAAGAAAGCTAATCTCATTAATATTATAAATATTATCTAATTAGATACTATACTTCGCGATTATATTCGCTATAAGCTAAAACTAATCGCGGATAATAATTAGATCTTCGCACTTAGCTCTCTAGTAGTCATATTTATAAAAAAATATATCTTAAGGTCTAGGTATCGCTTAATAAAATTTAAAGCCCAGCGCACGCTAACTAGTGACGCGTCGCAGTTAATAAGTAATTAATTAGCTATTTTTTTTATACTATATAGTTAAGGGGGAAATCCTCGTAAATCTAGGTTAAGAATAAACTAAATAATAATTTATTCCTCTAGATCTAATAGTTTATATAATTTCGGGATAATATCGCATTAAGATTATATACCATTATGCCGACAATGTAAAGCATAGTAGTTAACTTAGTAGAGCCTTATAGTTTATTATAGTTTTAAATCTAGGTTATTTTAAAGGGCTTAAAGTGCAAAAAGTAATCTAGCTTTTTTATTTAATTAAGATATATCTAGTTATGAGGAATTAATTGATTAAATAGTAATAATATTAGATGAGGGATTTTTAGTGCACTCGCTTATCTGGTGCACTCGCTTATCATATATGTTATACTAATTGCATACCGTATTATTCCTATAAATATTAATTGGGGGGGGTTTCCATTTCTGTACTATCTCTCCTATACTTTAAGATCTCTCTCGGCAGCATCCCATATTTCCTATATACCTCGCCGCCCTGAGAAAGGCTACTCTGCCATCTCTATCCCTACGTTCTATTTAACACGCTCATTCTCAGCCTTATCCCAATTAAGATAACTCATTATCTCCTCCTTAGTCTAATCTCTAATGCTTCTTCCTGCCTTGTAATATTGTTATAGTCCTCTTAGGGGAGTAAGAGGCCTAAGTATTACTGAAAGCGGTGAGATGAGAGCTGTTTCTAGCAGCTAGAAGGTCAAAACAAACATAAGTCGCAATGCAAAGAAGGCACATAAGAGGTAATCTAAAACTAAGTTGATTCTATCTAAAAGCTGCTGGATCTGGCCATTATAGAGCTAGATTCGTCACGTGGGGGACCTATGTGACTGTGGCATGTAACAAATATCTCCCTATTTGCTTATAGTTAAGGCACTAGTTATAGTCCGCTTTACTATAGCGGGTTGGTAGCCCCATAGCCCTCTGATGTAGCTAATTAGTCTTAGGGGTTCCCCGAGGCAACGCAGCATACCAGGCCTCTCATGCTTCTTTATATCATTGATAGGTGGCACGGGGGTCATTAGCTCGTAATATAGGCGCCTCTTTGGCGGCTATTAGCTTAGCTGCCGAGGGAGATAGCACCCGGGTTATTATGTGTGTTGTTATATGTGTTATTATAATAGTCTCAGAGACAATAGAGGCCCCTAATGGGGATCCCGGGGATAATAAGCGGGTCATAGAGCGAGTAGATATATGTGTTATTATATACATTGTCGTAGCGGTCTCGGTGGAGGCCGGCAATAGATACTCATAGCGTAAGGGGTATGCTTTAGACCTTATAGTATGGCTAACCTCGCTATATTTTAAATACTTTAGCGGTGCCTTTAGTTATATTACTTTCTTAATAGCTTTAAATATATAAGGCTTATGCTATGTGCTTATTAGTGGCAGCGTTAAACTAGCTGCTAGACGGTCGAATTGCTTGCGAGGCTTAATAAGAAGCTAGGGGCTTCTTAAGCGTTTAAGATGCTAATATGAATAGAAATGATATAGTAGAAGGGGCTAATCTTGCACCTATAAAAGCTAAAGGGTATAAGCATAAGGCAGTCTAAGAGTCTTAGTGAAAACCCCTGTACACGTAGGATATTCTGCTAATAGCCGTTCCCATTGAGCCTTAACCTTCCGCAGGGCATTATATAATATCTAACCACGGATATTACTATATAATAACCCAGATAGCTAAAGAGGTATAGTAATCTGCTGCTTAGCTTAGGTTACCTCGATTTTATCGAGCTGGTTTAATAGAATAAGGTTAATAACCCTCTAGGCCTTAAAGAGGTTAACTTACGAGGTTTTTAAATAGGTCTTAATAAGCTAATAGATACCCTTAGCCCGTGATATAATAAACTATTCGAAGTAAAGGTATTAATTAACCTACGCCTTTATAAACCTCTCTTTATGGGGGGCTAGCTAGGTCTCTATAATATAGCCTACCTTATTAATATAGTTAGCGAGGTAACGCTCCTTAAACTTTTTAAGCCTCTTATTATAGATATCCTTAGTTATTAAGGCTATAATCTTATACTAAGAGTCATAGAACTTCTTCTACTTTTTAAGTCTTTAAGGATTGCTTTTATCTCGAGTAAATGCGGGTTAATAATAGGCTAGAACTACCTTATTAATATGCCAAAGGCATAAGAGTAAGGCTAATTTAGGGAAATAAGAGGGGAGGAAATAGCATTTATATAAGTAAGGCAGCGATCTATAAGTATCATAAATAGAAGGGCCGCTCTATAAAGCTTATATATATACTATAGCTATTCTAGAGCCTAGATAAAGTCCCCCTCTTCCTCGCCACTTAGAAATACAAATGCAATGCAGAAGGATTATTAATAAGCATTAATACCAACTATATTAAGTTAAGGCATCCTATACTTATTAGTCTTATATATACAGTCTAATATAAGCGCTTTAGGATATAATTTAATATATCTTAGTGACTTTGGGTGTGCAAATAATACCGCTATAGCTCTGCCGGTCTCATCAAGGTGTATTTAACTCTAGAAGCCCTGGTTCTTAAGCTTATTGGCAAGGGCATATATATTGCTTTGACCTTTAGTAAGCTCTTATTTACCCCGTGTAATGTAATTATAGATATCTCGCTATATAGTAAGTAAATCTAAGTTTATATATAAATAGGAATTAATCTCCTTTGGCGCAACGCTGGCATTAGCGAGTTATTAGATTATTATTTTATCTAAAGATAATAGCTAATAATATATTAGATGTGCTAATTAACTAAGGCTTAGTTCGTGATTATATCAACCAAAGTTAGGCTTAGAGCGATGCCTTATACTCTATGTAGTCTTATATAGGCTTTCTATTGCTATCATAGAGAAGAGGCATTCTATACGATGTGATATCGTCTGCCGTTGCCGTTTCTTTGGCCGAGGAGGGCGCCCTCCTTGGTCATAGCCGAAGATAACTCTAGTTCTTTTACTAGAGGTCTTCTAAGACTTCTAGGTCATAAAGGCATAGCCTCGTGGCGCTGCCTAAGCATTAATTACTATATATAGTTTCTCTAGAGAGTTATAGTCGCATTTAAGAGGAAGGGCATCATTAGGAAAGCAAGGGGGACCCTTAATTAGGTTCATTGTAGCAAAAGAAAGGCGCGGTAAGTTAAATTAATGCCATAGAGGCTATTGATCATTCAATTGATGCCGCAGAAAAAAGGCGCGGCAAGTTGAATTGGTGCTATAGAAGCTATTGGTCGTGGATTTAATGTCACAGAAGCTCTTGATCGTTGAATTGGTGTGCCAATTTGAAGTATGTTAATATACATGATAAGCGAGTGGAATAGATAAGCGAGTGGAATAAAAATCCCTTAACCTATATCATCTCTATTTAATTAATTAATTCCTAACCACCTAGTATATCATAGTCAAATAAAGAAGCTAATATCCTTCTTGCTCTTTAAGCCCTTTAAAATGACCTAAAATTATCTCTCTAATATGCCGCAAAGATCTATAAAGTTAGTCCTATAATGCTATGGTGCTAGTAATAAGGCATTCTTTTTCTATGTGATACTATATTAAAATCATAGAAACTATCTAATCTAGAGGAATAGATTATTATTTAGTTTATTCTCGACCTAGATTCGCGAGGATTTCCCCCGTGACTATATAGTATTAAAAAAATAGCTAATTAATTACTCGCTAACTACGATGCATTACCTATTAATAAGCGCTAGGCTTCTAACTTTATTAAGTAATACTAAGAGCTTAAGACGCGTTTTTTTTATAAATATAATTATTAGAGAGCTAAATGCGAAGATCTAGCTATTATTTATAATTAGTTTAGGCTTATAGAAAATATAATCGCGAAATATAGTATTACCCTGGGTGATATCTATAACTTTAATGAGACTAGTTTTATAATAGGCCTGATTTAGAGCGGAATAGTTATTATAGGCGTAGAAAGGCGTGGAAGACCGAAATTAGTATAGCTTAGAGACCGGGAATAGGTTATAGTCATTTAGGCAATTAATGCAGAAGGCTAGGCTATCTAGCCATTTATCGTGGTTATAGGCTAATATTACCTCGCTAATTAGTACTAAGAAAGTAACCTCCCGGGCAATTAGGTTATTGCGACGTCTGAAAATGGCTGGACTAATAATGAGATAGGTCTCGAGTGGCTAAAGCACTTTAATCGGCATATAACTAACTGATTAACTAGTCCCTATTATCTTTTAATCCTCGATAGGTATAAAAGCCACCACTTGGCTAACTTTGAGATATATTACGAGGAGAATAATATTATTACGCTTTATATGCCGCCTTATTTATCTTATCTACTTTAGCCTCTTAACATCAGGTGCTTTAGGTTACTTAAAAAGGCTTATAGTAGAGAAATAAAGCATCTAATTAGATGCTTTATAACCTATATTTCAAAGACTAAGTTCTTTCTAGCCTTTTATGCTATATATTAAGCTATTATAATAGAAAGAAATATTAAGGAAGGTTTTAAAGGAGCTAGGCTTATTCCTTTTGACCTAGAAAGTATAGTCTTAAAGCTTAATATATAGCTATAGACTTTAATGCCGGTTGAGGAGGAGGCTGGCCTCTCTAACCCTTGGGTCTTAAAGACCCTAAAGACCGTCCTTAAGGCCAGGTCTTAGTCTAAATACCTTAAAAGACGAATTAGAAGGCATTAAAGTAGCTCTCCTGAGTTAATTCTAGAAGCCCTAAAGTCTCTTTCAAAAGAAATAAAGGCAATAATATATAAGAATGCCTTATTAAGGTCTAAGGTCTAAGACCTTTGATAGGCGAATGAGATACTAAGCCGGCGGCGGAGGGCAAAAAGGACCCGCCTATAGAAAAGAGGTAAGATGACTCTAGATAAAAGAAGGCAAGCAATTAATCAGATGGATATTAATGCGTAAGTGGTGGCTGAATCGTTGAAAAATAGTGGTTAAGGAGGGTCAGCGCGACCGAAGGAAAAGCATTATTTAATATGCGGCAAGACTAATTATAACGCAAGAATATATTAGGATATTCCTAAGATATCTAGGGAATAATATAGCAATAAGTTTTAATTAATTAGATAGTTTATTATATTTTTATAGCGATTTTTATTTTAAAGGTTAAGGAAAGTGTTCCACTCGCTTGTCTGTTCCACTCGCTTATCGTGTACGTTACCCCTTTTTGGGCTTACATAAGAGATGATAATGGCACAGCTAGCTGTGCGAAAAGGCACGTGATGATAATTGCACAGCTAGCTGTGCCTGTATCAGCTCCCGTGGCGGTGGAGTCGCTTACAAAACTCGTCGAGTCATATCACGGATCTCTTTAGATTACCATGTGGGCCTTTCTCAGTCAATGCTATTTGGTTGGCTCTCTGACTCGGTCAGTTAATGAGAGGAATCTTGCCCTGCATGGTTCCTTGGACACTCGGAGAATGCCAAGACCGCTGATGGCTTGACGCTACCGGGGACATAAGATATCTCCGCCGCATCCACCAATTGTGATGATGTAATCAGGTGTACTGGCAAATCTCTAGGGTAGCACCAGCCACTGGTCACGGGATCGGGGTCACACCAGGAGACAAACACGAACACCCAAGACTGCTAGACGCCTTCATGTGGTCGAGTCCAGCTGACTCCATACAGTCCCTACATGTCTATAGCAGTCATTGCCGGCTTGGTTTCATCAGGGGCTCTTCCTACATGTCATGACTAATCCTCCTCCGTCCAGGATCGCAACCCCACCTCACTTTTACTCGACTTTATCCATCACCGCCAAAGATGGACGACCCTGAACCAACCAACGCGAGCCAGGAGCCCAGAATCACCAGGAAGAGAAAGCGGACCGCTCATGCTTGCGAGCCTTGCAGGCAGCGCAAGTCCCGCTGCGATGGATCACGCCCAGTCTGTGACCTCTGTGACGAGCACAGAGTTGAATGTTACTATCGAGACTCTGTGGCAGTGTCAGCGTCCAAGGTGGATCATCACGCCGTAGCACGGCTTGACACTAGACTTAGAGATATGGAACGTCTACTCCATAGACTGGTTCCAGCCTGTTCTCGAGAACCAATCCCCTCTCCCCCGTCCTTGGCTCAGAATGAGACCCAGGAAGAAGTAACCCACCCCAGTTCGGTTGAGACGCAGGGCCATGATGCAATGCCCCAGGATGGGACTCACGTGGATCTAGCCTCGGGCACTGACAGTTCGGTGTGGTCTACTGATCCTAACGACAGCGTTGATGGCATGGCATCAATCACTTTCCAGGGCGAGACTTGTTCGGGAGTCTTTGGTACGAAAGATGAAGGTTGTATTCATTCATGGCCAGCGCTGATAACCTACTTCAAGGTCCTACATCCAACCCTGCATTTCTTCAGAAGATCATTGTTGCACAGCGCGTCATCTTTGGACAAGGCCAGCACCGTGTACCAAGCCTTAACCCCTTTCACGCTGCTGCATCGCTCGACATTTCGAGACCGGCTTCTCCGCCGCCCGCGCCGATAGGCGCATATAGTCTGCCTGCAGTAAACCCTCACATCCTGCCCTCTCACCATGATGTTCTGCAAATGGTAGATACCTTCTTTGAGAACACGGGCAAGTTCTTTCCGTACCTCTACAAGCCCTGGATCCTCCGCAGTTTCGCCAATATGCGAAGATCGGGGTTTCAAAACGTTGAACGATCCCAGCTTTGCATCTTGAACTTACTCATGGCTTTCGCCACCACTCACTGCCCTTCAGACTTGCCGGTGTCACTCAGGGCAGAACAGGGCGACGTTTTCCTGCAGCGAGCACTGCTATTGATCCCAGACATCAAGCCAGCAACAGGCAATCTTGAGCCCAGTACGTACTCTCAAACAGTTGTGGATTGTGCTGACGGTATACACAGTACAGGCGCTGTTGATGGCAACCCAATACATTCAGGGCACGCAGAGATCGTCCCAGACGTGGGATATACTTGGAAGGCTCATACATGCGGCCTTTCAAGTAGGTCTGTACCAACCTGCCAGTCAAGCTCACTACAGTCCTCTGGAGGCCGAGCTTCGGAAACGAGCCTGGTGGATGTGCTTTATCATGGACAGGTAGTGCTTTAGCTTTGCCCGAGATGGACAAGGTCGAAGATGGCTGACTAAATTGCAGAATGTGTAGCATGACCTACGGTCGCCCACAACTTGTGTTGAATGCATACATGGTGATGGACTTGCCAACCGATGTTGAGCTTGAGACGCTTGCCGGTAGTGTTCCGGATAACATGACTGCTTCAGCAGCATCAACGCCGAGTCTCTTGGTCTACACATCGTAAGAGTCATGGCACGAAGAAACCCGTAAAACGACATGCTGATATCGGTCCTGACAGTCGATTGTATCTCATTCTCGGCCAGGTCATAGAGTCTGTCTACGATAACAACATATCCTGCCTAGCCCCAACAACCAGCCTGCATCAGATACTGAAAAGGGTTCTCGAGGTAGATCAGGACCTGACCAAGTGGCGTCAGCAGCTTCCCCCAGGGCTCTCTCAAGTCACTGCGTCCGAGCTCAGTCAGTTACAGGCTGTGGGAGAAACGCAGACATACCGATTCCGCACCATCCTCACCGTGAGGTATCTGAATGTGCGGACCCTTTTACACAGGGCTGTTTTGTCGCGCCTTTTGGAGTCGCCGTCACGACAGCCTCATCAAGATCTGATATTCAACATGAGTGTCAGCAGCATGGAGACTTGTGTTGAGACAGCCCTCGAGTCGATTGGCATCATCTCCCAGGCCACCCATCAGCAGTATCTGTTACCAATATGGTGGTATTCAGTCTACTTTAGTAGGATGACCTGCCCTAGAAATTTCTCATGTGAAGGATTCATTCTAATACTTGGCAGCTTTTACTGCTGCTCTGGCCATCTATGGCAGCATTCTAGTTATAAATAGAGGCGATATCCAAGCTCATCGATTCGCCCCTGCGGACCTTGTACAAGCCTTGCAGACAGCACTCCAAGTCTTGGAGCAGCTAGGTGGCGAAACGCATCAGGCATTGCGGTGCAAGAAGATTGTGCATCGTTTACTTCAAGTTGCTCAAGCGTTGTACGTCCCAGTCACAAACTCCCAAGAGCGAGAGACTGGGATATGTGAAAGTGAGCAAGTCCAGTTGGTCTCCCCGAATGCGAATTTGGAACAACTCAACGGGGATTTCATAAGGGGGCTCGATTCAGACATGATGCTGGATCTGAGCAACTTTGCAGATGGCTTGGGGTCCCTGATACCAGACATGTTTCCCTTGTAACAAAGTGTGGTTCTCTTTCCATCAAAAGAATTGATGCTTGCTTTAGTGCTCAGCAATAGCACTTTATGCAACCCAGCCGCCGTCCACGCTATACACGGAACCAGTAACGAAACTCGCTTCATCGCCTATCATACGTCAGAACCACTTGAAAAGGCAACAAAAAATGTGATGCATACTGAGAAGAAACTCAATCACATTCGCAACCTCTGATGGGTCGGCCTTTCGATCCAGGGCTTGATGAGCTGTAGTTAGACTTGCCCCTATGGACTTTTCCATGTCCTTTACCATGGGTGTATCAATCGTGCCTATTTTCACTAGTTAGCACTAGCACATAATACTCAACTCATCTCTGGTCATCTGCTGGACTCACCAGGAGCGACACAATTCACTCTCACGTTGTTGGACCCCATCTCCTTAGCTGCCGCCTTACTCAAGCCGATGACTGCATGTTTGCTCGCACAGTAAGCTCCCATACCCACCAAGCCCTGGAGACCACCAGCGCTTGTAACGTTGACCTAGTTGGGCGATGATTAGACGGACAACAACGAACGGGCGAGTTGCGTGGGCTTACCAATGACCCTCCAGCGCCCATCTTGGACAAAGCAGCCCTGGTGCAATTGAAAGCCCCAGTAGCATTGATTCTCATAACCTGATCCCAAATGTCATCCGTCTCATCAACGATGTATCTATGCGGGCCGCAGAAACCCGCAACATTCACGCACCCGTCGAGCCCACCAAACCGCTTGACCGTTTCCTGGATCCAGGCATTGACGGCGCTGCTGGACCTGACGTCGACGGCAGCAATGAGGTGTCGTTCATTGTCTCCCCCGAGTAAAGAACGAGCCGCTTCTAACCGTGGTAAGCTCAAGTCGGCAAGAGAGAGCAAAGCTCCGCGACGTGCGAGCAGCTTTGCTGTGGCCAAGCCGATGCCGCTCGCTGCACCGGTCATTGCGACCTATCGCCGATGATGAGCCATGAGTAAAATCACAGTCTCGTGTGGGATTATTTACCCTTTTCCCAGCAAGGCTAGCCATCGTGTTCTAGTTTGAGATAAAGAGTGTGAGTAACCTTTGATCCGCAAGCTGGAATGATATTTATAGTTGCATGCATTTGGTTTTTTATGGTATCCCCGGAACAATAGCAGCTCAGCCGGAATTGTTCCCCTGCTATATCGAGCTTTCCGGGGATACCGGAACGGAAGTCCAACATGACTTGCTCTGTTTGGCTGGCTGGGCTGACGAGAACATTTGTCCCCTAGGCCCAAGGCAGGTAGAAAAGACACGATGATCCAAGAGCAATAAAAATCAGTTATAAATATACTCTGCGATAACTATGTGCTTCGCGAGTGCTGAATTAAGCGGCGAATGGTACTGCAACCCTACATACTAGTGCCATTCATGAACCTGGTAGCCATCTCTGTAAATGTTCTAACTTAGTTCATGCGAGGCTGCCATCTTCACCATCGTCGTGCAGCTTGGGGGCATTGTCCTTGGCCGGACCTCGCGGGGACTCGGGGGGAGATAACGGGGGTCGCGGCCTCGACGTACTGAGCCCCGACGAGGAAAATGCTC
Organism: Fusarium phalaenopsidis; assembly: GCF_050370095.1. Classification (NCBI taxonomy): domain Eukaryota; kingdom Fungi; phylum Ascomycota; class Sordariomycetes; order Hypocreales; family Nectriaceae; genus Fusarium; species Fusarium phalaenopsidis. The sequence continues at coordinate 640,260 of NW_028145393.1, forward strand.
TCCCGTGACTCTGGCTTTCTGATCAACAAACAATGGTACCCCGGATTCTGCACTCCAGATATTCATCAAGATGGACTCGCAAATACCAGCAGTGATGGAAGATTCCATCAGGGGTGTGAGCCCCCGCGGCACGTCGACCAAGAAGGAGACCAGCATCGAACGGCCCAAGAAGCGTCAAAAAGTCAGCGCAGCTTGCGACCGGTGTAGAAGCAAGAAGACAAAATGTGACGGAGTTCGACCAGGTACAATCATCTCCCCGAGAGTGTTGAATGATTGACTGACCGATGCTTCTCGGAGCCCTTTAGTGTGCAGCCCTTGTCGAAGGCGACAACAGACCTCGACCACCTGCACCTGGGGTTCTCGAAAGATCCGAGGAAGTAACACATCACGGGAATATATGTTGAGACTGGAGCAGAGGCTACAAGAGCTTGAGAATGAACGACGGACATTGCAGACATCAGCCCGGGATGACATGTCTCCAAACGTCTCGGAGGAACGGGTCGATGGCGACAGCGACGACGACGAGCAGAATAACGCCATGCTGGGGTTTATGCAAGATAATAAAGGCCGGAGACTACCGACACATGGCAACTCAAGCGTCAGCAGCTTCATGAGCAACATTAGAAACGTGCTCGATCACCACCTGGCCTCTCGTGGTACCAGTGCTGAACCCAGCCAGACGACCAGCATGGCTCAACCTCAACTAACTACGAGCTCAACTGACCAGCTTGCTCATGTGGACGTGGTTCTGCCTCCCCGCCGAAGAGCTGACCATCTTTTTGACGTCTACTGGAGATGCATTGATCCGTTGTATCCATTCCTCGATCGGGATCAGATGGAATCAATGTACCAACGCTTGTGGGCTGGGGAGAATCTTGGTGAAGACACCAAGATGTTCATCTGCCTCCTCAACGTGGTATTCAGTCTGAGCTGCAACCTGAACTCTCGGATGGAGCCGGAGGAAAGGGGCACAAATGCGGCCGTCTTCTACCGACGCAGTCAAGAGCTCCTGGATTTCCTCGACCTCCAGAATCGCTCAGTCCTGACCGTACAATGCTTTCTCCTATCTGGGCAGTATCTGCAAAGCACGAACAAGTCGCAGCAATGCTGGATGTCGATTGGTCTGGCCATCCGAGTAGCCCAGAGCATCGGCCTGGATTCGGTAGCGACAAGCGCCGAGGCACCCACTGCGACTATCAGGGAGACGATGCGCAAGGTCTGGCACGGCTGCATCCTCATGGATAGAACTCTTTCCATGACATTCGACCGGCCACTGATGATCACCCCTGAGGCGGCGACAGCAGTTCCCATGCCGCTGGTACATAGTTCTGAGGGTCTTTGCAGCTGCCACTCTGTTGCATCCAGCTGTGACGCCACACATGACCGCGATCTGCACTTCTTCACCGAAGCCCTCGAGCTATATGAGCTCATGGGTGAGGCACTGCTCACAGTATATGACGCCTCGACTGTTGAAGAGGCAGCCAAAGTTGACGAGTATGCTGTGTACTTTGGCAGCAAGGCGGGCAAGGTCGTTGGTCAGGTTTGTGAAGTCGACGACAAGCTCCAGCGTTGGCAAAGGCGTCTCCCTATTCATCTTCGCAACGATCCAGATGCCCCCAAGTTGATCATCCACAAGCGCCAGAGCCACATTTTGTTTCTTCGTTTCCACCACACCCGCATTCTACTCTTGCGTCCCATTCTGTCACGGTTCTGCGCTATACAGGACTGCGAACCCGCAGGCTTCTCAGAGACGTTGCCTTGGAAGATTGCTCTTCACTCATCTGTAAGCTGTGTAAGGGCGGCCTTGGAAACTGTCGAGTTCTACGAGTCCAGCATTGGAAGTCGCAGCATCCAAGACTCTGAGGACTTGCTGCCTGCCTGGTGGTATAGTACCTTTTACATCTACAGCGCCGCTACGATCCTTGTCGCTGCGCAATTGCACCCTGCGCTGACGGCTGAAGTTGGTATGAGTAGGATTCTTGATGGGTGCCAGGTCAGCATCAAACTGCTCATATCGTTCCAGAGGTTTGGAGGCCATGCGATGAGATGCGCCACCGCCATCGACTTACTTCTCGAGCACGTCCAAAGAAAACAAACAGGGCGAACACGACAGAAGAAGCAGCGGCAACGAGAGGAGTTAGAGCAAGTCAGGTTCCAAGCAGATAGGGGCAGATTCGACGAGAAATGCGACAATCTGGTGAACCAAGGAGTATCACAGACCAACCCCGCAAAGCAGCCTGTACATGGTTTTGGAACCAGTATAGACTATTTAGGGCACGCCGCTGCTTCGATGAACCCTGGGAATGATGAGTCTTTGGACTTTGATTTGGCCATACATGGTAACGAGCTAGATCATTTGACAATGCTTGATGGGCTAATGGCGATCGATTTTGAGGGCTTCAACTGCAAACTGGATTTTGACGACCTTTCTTGGCTTATTAGCATACCCGCACAACTGTACGAGAACTAGTTATAATAATCACAGCTGGCCTCCATTATTATTGCTGTCAAAGAAAATCTTATAAGTGGCCTCCATGCAAAAATAAGAAGAAGATGCATTGAACGAGAAATGCTCCCGGGTTGGGATAGTGATTGCACTGATTTCAAGACCTAGATTAGCAGTAGCTCAAGCCAGGATTGACCAGCATCAACGCACAGAAGCAGATGCCATCTTCTTCAGACACGAGCAGCATACATCTCATACTCATATATCTAATGGCAGGGAATGACTCGTGACGTGGGCCGCAATTACAGTTGTCCAAGAATTGAGTCATATCCTTAACTGGGACGGAAGAGAAGGTTCAAGTTCTCGGAAACAAATGGTTCCGATGCTTCGGATACTGCTTCTCGCCAGGTGCCTCGGGCTGTAACGGCGTCGGCTGTGTTCCAGCCGGAGAGCGTGTACAGTTTGCCTTAGATGGATGCGTACCTCAAGCATTGCTCAGACAGAGATATATTGCAGGTCACGACCATGCGGACAACCCCAACAGACCAGCTTAGATATCACTACCATCAACTACAACATGTGCGACAGTCACAAACTGAAGTTGCGCATCATCATCAATGGCGCTGGGCTGGGAGGTCTTGGGGCCGCCATCGGGCTCGCACGCAAGGGACACCACGTCATGGTTCTTGAGGCTGCATCCGCTCTATCAGAGGTACGTCTAATACTCATCGCTGGTCAGGGTCCTGGTTAAATGAAAGTGGATTATTAGGTTGGTGCCGGCATTCAGATCCCCCCAAACAGCTCTCGAGTCCTGGAGGCATACGGCCTTGCTTCCAAGTTCATTGAAAAGGTCGTGTGGCCTCGGGGGTTTGCATTCCGCAGATATGCCACCGGAGACATCTTGGGGACCACGCCATTGCATCCTCAACTCTCAGAGACCTACGGGTTCCCATATTGGTTGATTCATCGGGCAGACTTTCAGTCCGCCCTGTTTCATGCCGCCAAGGAAGCTGGCGTCGACGTCAGACTCGCGTCTCCCGTACAGTCCGTTGACATTGACCTACCAAGTATAACACTTCTCAGCGGCGAGACTCTGACGGCGGACCTCGTCGTAGGGGCGGATGGAATTCGATCCAAGACACGGGCTGCGCTTCTAGGTGATAGGAACGTGCAGCCTAACGACGCTGCAAACTGTTCTTACCGTGCCACTGTACCTGCTGGAGCCATGAATGCGGATACCCAAGTCTCGCATCTCATGACGGATGCCAACGCTAATTGTTGGATTGGGCCCGATCAACACATAATGGCCTACCCAATCCGCCAAGGGGCCATGTACAACATGGTTCTCTCACATCCAGGGTGTATCGCTGCAGCCGGGAAATGGAACGAACCCGGGAACCTGCAAGAGATGCAGGAGCATTACAAGGACTTTGACCCTGTTATTCGAAGAGTCGTCAGCAAGGTGACCAGCTGTCTGAACTGGAAGATCGCCGACCTCCCTGAGCTGCCAACCTGGACGAATGGAAAGGTTGTCCTCCTGGGAGATGCAGCCCACGCAATGGTCCCCTTCCTGGCGCAGGGAGCTGCCCAAGCCATTGAGGATGGTGCCTGCCTCTCAGAATGCCTCGACCGCCTCAAGAGTCTCTCGGATCTGCCAGCATACCTTGAAGCTTACGAAAAGATCCGCAAGCCTCGCGCAGAACGCGTTCAGAAGGGAACCAGAGATAGCAGCTTGATCTGGCACATGCGTGACGGCCCAGAACAGGAGGCTCGGGATAAGGCATTCTCCTACATGGACTTGGATACTAGGGACGAACAGTTTGAGGAGGAACTCGAAAAGGCGAACCCTAATAGTCTGAGTGGGAAGAAGTTTCAGCAATGGCTGTTTGGTTATGACGTCTTTTCAGCGACCAATGCTGTACTGGATCAGTTGAGTCCTAACGACCGGAGCAAGATTTAGATTTGGGATAGAATAACTTGACTGCTTCGTTGTTGGAGAGAATCCTGCATTTTCAAGGCCATTGAATCATCCTTACATGGCGATGTTGATCTCAAGATTATGCACTCGAGGGGTGGACAGGACACTGCGTCAGCTATCCGAGTCGAAAAGAAGCTATGTGTAGAGAGTAGGCCGATTGATAAGCTTGGGCCTTGTACAATATGGTGGCCAGAAGGAGAATGAAACAGTAGGGTTCCAAGATAAGGTCATAACATCGTCGGTATAAAGGATGCATATTCTAGAACCTATTACACGTCTTTTTACGGAAATAACTCAATGGGGATATACAATGATTGTGTTTTTTCTTATTTGAAGCCAAAAATGTCTCAACACGGACTGAGCTCGCAAGCTTAGACCCTCTCTATCACAGGATTGCTATAAACAGCAGGGAGCTGATCCAATGGGACACGCCGCATAAACTCCTCAATCGTCAAAGCCTTCACGTCAGGGTACTTCAAGTTCTGAAGGTATGGTCCCACGTAGGTCTGCTCGTTTATCATGTAGTACTGATAGAACCTATTTGCGAGGTCAGCTATGTATTCAGGCATGATAGTCGGCTTTAACCTACATGGCCATGTATTCGTTTGGGTGGCTCGACGGCTGATTTCGTACACCCCACATCTTGTCATAGAGTTGCTTTGCAGAGCCCTTCATCACGACATTAGCCTTGACGCCATAGACCCTCTCATATGCCAGGGCAATGTCATCCATGGACTTGGTGTCTCCGACAACTAAAGTCTGGTTAATACTGAACACATAGAGGATTTAAACATGAGAGCATTTACTCACAGCGCTGGATGCCAACTGCCTCTTTGTCAAGAACGACCTGTGCCGTGAACTCGGCCGCGTTTCCATAAGACGTGGTTTCGAACAGAACGCCCGGTTCGCCCCAATGAGAGAAGGTGTGTGTGCCAGAGTCGTAGATGCCAAAGTAAGGGCTGAAAAGAGTCTCAAGAAAAGCACCAATAAGAACATGAACTCCTTTCACGAAATCCTTGGTGCCCAAGTATGCCTTGACGTGCTTCATTGGATCCTTGGTGAAGAGCTGCCCGAACTCGAGCTTGGTATAATCCAGACACCAGTCGCTTGCCATGTAGCGAGGGACCTTTTCATCCTCGCATGCGTCAATGAGGACCTTCTGGCCTTCGATCATCAGATCGTCGTCTCCTAAGTAGCAGCAGACGACAATGTCGCAGCCCCTGACAAAGTTGGTGACTTGGTCTTGATCGTACGCACCGCCTTCCACAACCTCAACTTGAGAAGAAGAAGAGAGGTTTTGGGCTAGCTTGGATTTGTTTCGACAAAAACCACGGACCGAGACTAATTGGTTGGTATCGAGAAGTTTGGAAGTTAGCAGCTGACCAAACTGGCCAGTGATGCCCGCAACTCCAACAAGGATGGTCATATTGGGTAAAAGAATAGCGCTCAGAGTAGTTGTAGTTTCCGAAGGATAATGGGAATTGTTACTAAGAAGTGAGGACCTTTGGTCCTGAGAGGCAGGCATTTTATCGTATGCCACCGGGGGTGTTCCGGCTTCTACACTCGCATACCTCCGGAAATGCCGGGCCCAGTCTGCATGATAGGCAAGATCCATTCTTCTCCGCATGAATAATCAATTCCACGGCTAGTGTGGCTTATCGGGGGTAGTTAGGAAGCTAAAACTGATCCTTCCCCCCTTCAACAGTGGAACCATAATTGTCGGCCCGGCAATTTCACTGTCCTTGATTGCAAGTTACAGTAATAATCTGACGCGATTTGTTCAATTGGCATGGTTGCAACTGTCCCATCCAGTTTGCAAGTGTAGCCAGACAGACTCAGCTATGGCTGCATCATCCAGGACTCCATCGCGTTCAACCTGTCGTAGAATCATGAGTGGATGGCATGACCACGGCAGTATTAGCTAAAACCATCACGTCTTCCTAATCATGTTCTTTGCTAATGTACCTAATGACCCCCATGGAAACTTCACTGGGGTGAGTCAACGGCCTTCCTCCCATTATCAATCATACACATCTAATCTTAGTTCTTCGAGTAGAAACAGTCATCGATTTCCCCTCTACTGTCAAGCATTGAAGTTGAGCATCAAGTGATCCGAGGTTAAGGCCTATAAATCCTAACTTCTTGTGTAACTAGTCTCACGCACAAGGCCCAGATGAGAAAAGCGCATTAGCCTAGCCAATAACAGGAAGAACCAAATACGACTCGTAGAAAGGACCCGTGTAGATGTAATGCTTTCCCTGGTTAACAGTCCGCTCATGAAACTGCACCACATCCGGCGTAGAGTGTCGGAAGCAATCGTTACCCTGGATCTTGACTCTCAACGTCTCGCCGGAGCGGAACAGTGTCGACGTAGGGAGGATCTCGATGTCGACTGGAACAACTTCATCTGGGCGGAGAAGCAGGCGACGCGTATGGGGGTGCCAGGGCCTATCCGTGGTGCTGCGGTTGATGATGAGTTCTCGGTGGCTCACACGAAGCCAGCCGAGCCCGAGAGGCCCATCGTCGACCATGGAGAAGGCCACAAATGGGGCCACCCTGCCGTCGGAACCAATCTTGTCCAGTTGCACAAACAAGTCCATGTCGTCCCCTTTCTCGGTCGAAACCCAGAGCCTCAGTCGCATGCCTCCAGTCAGCTCCGTGTCCTTGGTGAACTTGTGGGTAAAGTGTGCACAGCTGTCCTGCACCGTGGATTCGTAAGAGACAACTGATGTCTTTTGGGATCCACCCGGCCCGAGCTGCATCGACTCCGAGTCAAGATAGTACTTGGTGTAGTTGGTGCGAGCCAGAGGCCACTCGTTCTCGCCTCGGAACGTTCCCTGCCACGCCCGGTCCCGGACTTCTATCCTCACCCTAGGAAAGCTGTCGATATCGCTCTGTTCTCCCTTCAGATACTTCTTGAAGAAGGCCTCTTGGCGAACGACACTTTCCTCCTCGAAAAAGTAACGCCACTTCTTACGACCATGAATCTCAAGCCACTTGTCCTTGGAGCTGACCCCTGTCCAGCCGTTGAGGCATCCGCGAGTGTGCATGCCATGGTCACCCCAGTCAATGACAGCGTATACAGGAGCCGTGATGTTGGAAAGGGTTTCGTACTTGTCCTTGGAACGGTGGTAGTCGTCGTATAGTGGATGTTCTTCGTGATTCTTGATCCAGTCCTCCACCAAGTTGGGGCCACAACGGCAGGACCACATAGTAAAGTGCATAAACTTGGTCTCTGGGATACCTCCGTGGTGACTATAGTCCCTGTAGAGGTCTGTAAAGCCTTCCCAGGGCATGAAGCAGGCGAGATGTGGGGGCTTGGTTGCAGCGATGCCCCATTGAATGATGGCGAGGTATGAAACTCCCACCATGCCAACCTTGCCATTGGACCAAGACTGTGTGCCCAGCCATTCGATCAAGTCATGGCCGTCCTGGCTTTCCTGCTTGCTAAAGACCTCGAGGTTGCCTTCGGACCCCCAGGATCCACGGCTGTCACCATTGACGACGATGTAGCCCTTCTTGGTCCAAGTAATAGGGTCGACTCCCTCCCAGACTGCATACTTGGAGACCCAGCCATCGGGAACTCCAGCACCAGGAAAAATGGCAAAGGTCTTGGGCCCATGCTTGCCGTAGGGACTCATGGTGAGGATGACGGGAAGCTCGCCCTTTGCACCTTCAGGTCGGAAGATATCGGCATATATCTTGACGCCATCGCGCATGGGGACAGGAACATCCCAGGTAATTTCCATGCCATCCGCAATCTCGTTCTGATTCGTTCGAAGGCCAGGATGTTTTCCTTCCTTGGGATCGAGGCCCTTTCTCCAATAAAAGGGCTGAACGCCCAACGAGTTGAGATTGTTGATGTCTTTGATAGCTTCGGACATGATGAAGGTGAACAATTTGCTTTTTGTTTTGACTGTAAAGAATCTTTGAGATGAAATGTATAATGAATAGAAGCTTGGGATTCACTCGAAATGTCTTATACTTGGCCACGGCCAGCACTTCTCCTTCGGATCGGTACTCTTCGGCCGACACTTTGGCTGCAAATGTTGAGCCTCTTCTCGATGAAACTCCATGACACTTGGATCGGAAGCAAACCCTCGGACGGCTGACTATACTACGGCTCGAGTATTGTGAGCCTATCGGATCATCAATACACCCATTGGCAGCTCTAACATGCCCGCTAAAGTTCTGAAATGCTCGGCATGATACCTACCCCCTATCTCCCCGCCGCTCCGTGGGTGGAGACTGCCCCACCATCGATGACCGGATCACAGCCGGATCTGATCCGACCCCATGGGGAAAACAAGATGTGACGCTATTGGGGTTATGGGATGTTATGGTAGTGATCATTGATAGAGATAAAAAGATGCTCGGGACAATTTAGGCAGCCAAAATCCCCAATATCTAGTACAAGTCTATCAACTTGTTCGATATTCCCATCTCGTTGATAAATCTACGACCATGACTGGTGCATCAACAGTTGAAATCTCTCAGGATAACGTGGGAGTTTTCCACGTCCCCCATGTCCCTGATGAAACAATCAAGACTGCCAACGAGCTGCTTCAAGCAAACCATGAACAACACCACGTCTTTTTCAACGACCGAGGATTTCACAACCATATCACCCATTACATCCTCACGCAAGCTGCCTTGGGAGCTACGCCTACGCAGATGCATCGAGCCTACACTCAGGAGAAGTCACTTCAGCGGCCGCAGCATCCTCTAGAGGAGAAAGTGGTCAACAGGCTTGGAGATGAAGATTATTTCCTCACTTGTTTGTCTCGTCCCGAGAATTATCACAACTTCTTGCGATTTTTTGAGCGTCGAATTGCTCAGCATGGGATCGGCCCTGTTGTTCATGAATATCTCTTCTCGCGCTCGCGGATCGCTGAAGAGCTGCTCTCGCGAATGTTTGCAAGTACGTACTCCCGATTGTCCATGGATTGAATGGTTTTAGCTAATCTTGAATACCGTAGGCTTCTTACATCCCGTGATTCACTTCGGCTTCGGGCTCGAGTTTAATCAGCCAGCCATCATTGCAGAAGGTCTTGCCCAAAGTGCCGTCCACCAGCCTGAAGTTGGAAAGTTCTTTAAAGGTATCCAACGGGCCGATGAATATGTGAAGAACAAGCCAAGCCGACCCATGATAAATCTCATTCGAGAGATAGAACATAACGATGCAATCCGCTCGGCTGCTTGTTGGGGAGATGGGAGCTGGATTGACGACAACCCACTTGCCAATGCTCCAGAGGATCTGTGGAAGATTGCCTCACAGTGGCGAGTCCCTACACAGGAACTGAAGCTCAAGACGGCTGAGATGATCAATGTTTGTACCTTTTACACGGCTGCTGCTCAACGACCAGAGAAGCAGCACAAACTTGACTTCTTCCTCATCCACAACGTTAACTGCTCCATCTTCTTTTCGGCACTCGTGGAGAAAGACTGGATGTCTCTTGAAGACAAAGCTCGACTGCTGGAGTGGAAAGGCCGCTTTGACGTTGTCGCCTACGCCGCTAGAGGCAGCCCCCGGCTACACATCAACGAGGTTGTCAACTATCGACCCAAGAAACCAGAGATGGACTGGGAACAACTGTTTAAGCGTGTCAATGCTTCTCTAGACGACTCCCATGTAACCAAGCTTATCCGGGCCCTGGCCAACGGCGAAAGGGTATCCCGGGAATATGAGGAGAGAGCGGACTTTCCAATGAAACAGAGCATGTTTCTCAAGACAGCACACATCGCTCTAGATTCGACTGAGGAGGCATCGTATGCGGACAGATGGGTCAAAGGTGCTGGGTTTGAGCAGCAATGGGCCAAGTTTGGGGACAGAGCTTGTAGCAGTACTGCCTGACATTCCGTCGTTGGGTGGTCTAGCATAAGCAAATTGGTATTTCTTTGAACCGATTTTGTTGTATGTGATTACAACCGGCTTCTGCCTCTTTTAAGTGACTTCCTTGCCGCTTCTTTCACGCAGCAGAATAATATTAGGACACTTATCGATAAGGGTAGGCGCGGTAGCCAGCCCATTTTCAGTATGAAGAGATATATAGGAGGTGATACCTAAGTAATGGAAGGTCCTGCTGATATGATAACATGTCCGGAATCCAGAATAGTCATATTCCTGGTCCCAAAACCTGAGCCTGAGGGATCACTCGTTGAAAAATGTATTTTCTGCATAGGAATAAAAACTTCAATCTCATTTCAACTATTTCCATCTCCGCAGACATGGCAATACCCTAGAGCGCACTCTTGGCCAACGTGTTGGTCAACACCTGGGGGTCCTTGGTCTCATTAACGCAAGGTCGTCTAGATCGAGATGCTTGGGACTCACCAAGTACAGCGTCAGTCGCTCAATAACATGCCTGCCACTCACTTCTTTCAGGTGAAAGTGGGCAGCACTCTTGTCCTGAATGACAGATCCGTCGGGGCAAGTCATTTCATAGTTTGTCAGAATGATCAGCTCTCGTCCGGCTGGATCGTATGTGTAAGCCTTTAAAGGCTGGTGCTTCAGTCCTGGAAAGGATTTCCAAAAGTTGGTGATGTGTTTCTCGGTGGCTTTCTATTCAGTAACCTTATGACAGCGGAGTGGAAGACAGAAGCGAAACATACCAGCATGGCCTTTGAATACATGGCCAAACGCCCGAAACTCCCCATCCGGAGCAAACGTCTCACTCCAAGCTTTGCCCTCCTCTGGCGTAGTACCGTCGAGAAGTTGATAAAAGTCATCAAAGAACTCTCGCTCCGAGGCCGTGATGTGGCTCGGCCAAGCAATAGCGGATTGGCTTCGGGACATGGTGTAGGAAGTTGCAGGTTAAGTAATTAGATTAGAGAATACCTGAAAAGATTAATAGTAGGGGAGCAAAGACAGAGAATGGGCCGCTCGCTACTCAAGGAGATATACTCGCAGTGTACAACGTGTCTTGGCACATGGTCAAGACTCCCCAGGTTCACGCCGGATCTGGAGCCGAGATTGTGGAAGTACAGTAACCCCACGGGGCCCCGGATTTTCTCCAGAATGTCGGATCAGGACCTTCACTATCTTCCGGGGACTTAACGGTATTGAAGGGGGGTGGGATACTTGCCCCAGCCATGGGTTCCACAAGATCCGGAGAGCTCTTCCGCTTGTGGAAGTGCCCATGAGCCTGGCTGCGAGATTAAACATCGGAAAAATACGGAGTGAGTCAAGTTACGGACCTGCGGAGAACGTAGTATCTGTTTCAGGCTGGTGGATGCGTTGGGCTAGACAGCTGTCCTATCTCCCCCCGCTCGGCCTTGTCCGCGTCCGAGGTGCTTGTGAAGGACTTCATCATAATATATTAGTTGCGGCGAACTTGGCGCATCTAACAGCATGTAAATCGGTAAACAACTTCGCATTACCTGGCAGGTTATCATTCATCATCCATCAAATGGCCAATCCATCACCCATCCCTGTTGCAATCATCGGCGGCGGCCCTGTAGGGCTCACTGCGTCCATGCTTCTATCTCTCAGAGGCATCCCACATGTACTCTTTGAGCGACATCCAGGGACATCAATCCATCCCAAGGCCTGCGGCATAAACCAGCGCACCAACGAAGTCTTTCGCATTTTGGGTATCGAGCAAGATGTCTACGCCGCTTGTGCCCCCCCAGAAATCAGTGGACGCTTGGCCTGGTACACCAACCTTGGGCCAGACGGGAGGGAGATCTTCTCTCGCGAGGCTTGGGGTCAGGGGCAATATGCAGAAGAGTATGCATCGCACAGCCCCAGCCAATTCCGGATGCTCCCTCAGATCCGTCTTGAACCAATCCTCAAGCGTCGGGCCATCGAGCTCAATCCGGATGGTATCAAGCACAGGACTGAGGTGATGTCCTTGAGAGAGAAAGACAATGGCACTGTCGTTCTTAAGATCCATGATCTCGAAAAGGATGAACAAGATGAGATAGTGGCCCGCTTCGTCATCTGCGCAGATGGAGGTCGCAGCTTCACAGAGAAACTTGGTGTCGAGTGGACTGGCCAGAAGGACATCTTCAACATGGTGACGGCACATTTCCGGTCGCCTCTTCGGTCACGTCACCCAGATGCGAGAAACTTCATCACATGGTTCACAGATCCAAAAAGTGAAGGAAGTGTCAAGTCGGGCGCAATTTACCAGCTTGGGCCATGGCCAACCCCTGACGACGGGTCAGAGGAATGGGTTTTCCTGTGCAATCTATCAAGCAGCGATCCAACCTCTTTCACTGAAAAGGCTATGGAAGAAAGGATTCGCAATGCCCTCAAAATCCCCGGCATTCGCATTGACATCATCACACTCAGTCACTGGAATGTGAACGCTATCAACGCCTCCAAGTACCGGGTCGGCCGTGTCTTCTTGGTAGGCGACGCCGCGCACAGGATCCCTCCGTGGGGCGCTCTCGGGATGAACACTGGTATCCAAGACGTCCAGAATCTAGTCTGGAAGCTTGAGCTAGCACTCACCGATGAGAAGTATGATAGCCTGCTCGACAGCTACGATAGAGAGCGTCGACCCATCGGCGAGCGAGTCGGTCTCACCAGTCTCAAGAACCTTCGTATGCACCGCGAAGTCATGGACACGGCACTGGGAATCAGTGATTCCAAGTCACTGGCGGAAAATGAAGCTGCCCTGGAGATTTTGTTCGACCCAACGCATCCAGAGAATGCAAGCAAGCGGCAAGCAGTCAAGAACGCTGCCAAGGTCCTGGACACAGAATTCAAAGCATCCGGTTCAGAGGTTGGTTGGTTCTATCCTTCCGCTGATATTGACGATGAGGGTGGGACACGTCACGGCGGGCAACTCTTGGAGGATGGAACGTATGAACAGACAGTCTATCATCCGTCCACCATTCCGGGACACCACCTACCACATTGTTGGGTAGAAAAGCAAGGCAAGAGGGTAGCGATCCGCGATCTCGTGCCCTTGAGTAAGATGCTGCTTCTTGTACAGACCCCCGGATGGGATGTGTTTGAGAATAGCCTCGTACAAGTGGAGATGATAGGATCAGCTGGCTGGAAGGACGTCTTTGGTGACTGGCAGAGACAGTGTGGTCTTGACAAGCACGTAGCTGTCCTGGTTCGGCCTGATGGTATCGTCGCATGGCGTGGGGCGAAAATGAGTGACTTGCTAGAAGTGTGGCCAACGTTGCTGGATAGGGTGTTGTATGTAGGTCACTGATGGCCTCTTTGTGGATGACAATGATTCTCATCTCTTGTGCAATACTGAATGAAGAGTTGAAGACACAAAGAATATATAGACAGAGAATGGTACAATATCACGCTTATCATGGATAAATGACTGGCAATCCAAGATATTACCCTTCAGCTGGAAGGTACATTCTACAGATGGCGTAGCTATTTGTCTTCTGCTCATCAACGGTATGTTTAGAGAGGGCATTGAGTCACAACAGCAGAAGACGCATTTACCAATACATACCGGCATCAAACTCAACACCGTAGGCCACGGCAATCATACCTACCCTAGCTGTAGGCCTTGAAAAAGAGGTGTTGTATTTATTCAACTTGACCTTAATAAACCACCACCTATTAGAATATCACTTCATATTAAACACCCTACTTTCCTTGCCCCACAGGTCATTTGGCGCGGGGGGGATAACAGCCTCAGTCTTGGCCAAACGCCCATCAGACGACAGGAATCTAGTTGTTTGGGGGACCACATGGTCTGAACCCTGGATCCTTGCGGCCAGAAACTCAGACGAGACCATCTGGCGTGTGGCAACAGAAAAGAATCTGGATTCATCTCATGATACGTCCGTGATTGCTAAGACTTTCACGCCTCTACATATTCTCCTCACTATCAGTCTGAAAGTAGGAGCGCCACGAGCGGCTGAGCTGGCATGGCATTCCTGAGCAGTTGTCATAATATTTCTCAATGTGCACGAGGTTAGTAAACCATGAACTCTTACTCGACGCCACAGAGTTCCGCACATTCCATCCGACATATATGGCGGCAATTTCCTTCCGGCTGACGAATTTGAGATGGAATGCCACTGATTGGTATCTAGCTGTGGCATCCTAGTCGTAAGCCTTCAGCCCGTTGCCTGCAAGCCACCGAAGGCCGACCAGAGTTACTATTGTACAACAGGAGGTGCAACTGTTCTATTTAATTGCCATTCATGCCGCTCCTTCATAGTTGGATTCCTGGTCACCATCACAATACACAGTTAACGTTCTGCAACCTGCACTCATCGTCCAAAATGAGCCCCCCTATGCCTGTCGCTCCCAGCGTCTCAATTGAGATCCCACAGAACTTTGCATTCGGACCAACTGTCCTCGACCCCATCGAGCAACCCATCGAAAACGGCACCGATGGCACCAATGGTGACGGCAAGGAACATACCCACCTAGTCACTGGCGCTGTAGCCGAGCCAGTGACATCGTTGGATGTTTTGGCCAACTTCAAAGGAACCTTTCGAGGGTTCGGTTTCAACACCATCTTTCGGCCCAACAGCAAGGCCACTCCGACTCCGTTGCCAGTGGAGTCGACAGATGCCAACGATGACAATGTGCTGCAACTCAATCTCACAAGTGAGACCATGACGTTTGGAAATGAACTTGGCAACGTTCCCAATCGCGGCCTGGGCCAACAAGCAGACATCATGCTCAACGGTGTGCCATACACTCAGACCATCCTTGACGCCATGCCCTCGGATGTCCTCTCACCTTGCAAGCCGCCCGTCATTCATTTTGAGCCTGGCCTGTGGATGCGAGTTCCCGAGAGCGCCACCATGCCTAATCTCGCTGCCTCTTTCACTAGAATGGCATCCATCCCTCACGGCACCACCATCAACGCCCAGTGTTTCGGGCCAGCCACGACTCACAAGGGTCCACCTGTGATTCCTTCTGTGGGAATTACACCCGTTTTTCTTCCTACTGGACAAGATCAAACCTTTGCCAGTCAAACCGCTTCAGACCAAGTGTCTCGTCGCCTCCCGCAGGACCTTACCCCTTTCATGAAAGATGGAACCATCACTCAGGAAATCCTTAACGACCCAAACACTGTTTTGAGGAACGCAAACAAGGGAAAGAATATTGTAGAGCACACCACCTTTACCGTCACCACGGCGTCTGAACCTCCTAACCTTGGTGGAGGGACCAGCAACATTGGCTTCAACATCGGCGCCGACGATGGAAAGGTTTTTCCTGCCACCCCTAAGGAGAGAAGTGGGAATGCGAACGCGACCAAGATGACTGCTCAGTACTGGATCTCCAAGGTGCGCGCAAAGATCCGTCTTCTACCATGTATGGAAAAGGGCGATTTAGTCTCCCCCGTTTCCAACGGCCCCAGGGATATTGTTCCCCAGTTCGTTATAGACCGACACCATGTCGTCACGGCTCCCAAGACTATCACTGTCGAGTACACGCAGATCCAGTACTCCCAGTTTGTGGCTCTTGACTTTAATGGACTTGGCTGGCCTCATGTCAGCGTCGCTACTCTTGCACCGACCAAGCACTTCAACGGTCCCAAGCTCAAGCATGTCGTCGTGAGGGAGGAGATTTACTAATTCGCCATGGACGGGACGGCCATGATGGAGGCAGTGTGCCACAGACAAGACTGGGATCTGAGCTTGGCAATGCGAGAATGCAGGGGTTGATTCGAAGCTAATACTTAGTCCAATTCTTGAATTCAACTGACAATTTCATATGTGTTATAACAAGATGGTCTCCATTTTCGTCGCCTCTCCCTTCTTCCTTGGTTGAACTGACTCCTTCGCGACCTATCATCCCGCTAACCATGACACCTGCTTATCACCTGACTTCGTGATCCTTGACAAATGCATCCGTGCCATGTGCTATGATTATTAAACCCCTTTGAGGACGAAGGCCGACGACCATTCCGTAGAGGGTTAGTGCTGACGATTTTTGCTTTCATCCTTGAGATTCGCGGCATCTCAACAACCTCTTCTTTCTCAATCATTCTTATCCTTTTGCTCCCAGAATAGAGAGTTACAATGAGCAGCACATTGTAGCTATTCTTTGATGCCCATTAATCTCACCACCATCTTCAAACGCAAGAATAATCATGGCCTCCAACATCTACGCACCCCTAAGCGACGACCCGACAAGCATTCGAATTGTCCGTCTTGCACCATCAAAAACCTCCGATCAAATCTCTGTCACTGCCCAGCTGATTGAAACGAGCTGGGATGAGCGCAGCTATGAAGCCCTCAGCTATTGCTGGGGAAGGCACTACAAGACGAAGACGATTCTCTTGAATGGGCAGCAGGTCAAAGTGACAGCAGACCTGCATGATGCGTTGGAGCAATTTTGTCTCGAGGATGAGCCCAGGTCTCTTTGGGTTAGCTTCCTTCTGGCTGCACTGACCGATGGCTAATGTTTGAGTGTCAAGATCGATGCAATATGCATCAACCAGCATGATCCTGACGAGAAGAGTGTTCAAGTGCAAAGGATGCAGGATATTTACCGTAATGCCAAACAAGTTCTGGTTTGGATAGGCAAAGAAAAGGATCACACTGGTTTGGCGTTTGAACAGATCCAACGACTTCTGGTTTGTCACGATCCTGACGCCGAGAAAGAAATTTGGAGCGAACCAGGGGAATGGATTGCGTGTCTCAACGAGATGATCAAAAGACCGGTAAGGAGATGAAACCGATTTGATTAAACTATGCTCATGACTTTCAACAGTACTGGTCTCGAGCGTGGACAGTCCAAGAAGTCGTCCTTGCTGGGAATGCGATCCTTTGCTGCGGCTCTTATACTATTCCCTTCTTCGACTTTGCACACCTCTTGGTCCGACAAACAACCCGACACTGGCTCCAAGTCAATTACGCCTTGGCAAGCTACCTCGAGCAGGTATTTGAGATGCGAAACTCGTCGTATCAAGACCCACTAATAGGTCTCTTTGGACTCGCATACAAACTTCGCCTTCGCCAGTGCACTGTTCCCTATGACAGGATTTACGCCTTCCTAGGGTTGATAAAGTCCGAGAAGCTAGAAGAGCTACCAATCGATTACAAAATGAATCGTGATAAGCTATGGATGGCCTTTGCGAAAGCAACCATGGCCAAGTACAAGACACTTCTCCCACTGGCTCTTGCTGAGAGCAGGTACACGGAAGCCCGTTGGTGCTACGATTGGGACACTGAATTTTTCGAACCAAATCATTCCGTGCACGGCATAGTTCCCTTTTGGACAGGGGGCCTAGATAGTCCTGACTTTTATCCGTTGCAACGAGCCCGTCACTCGGCATCTGACGGGCTTGAAGCGCGGATACGAGTCGACCTTGAGGCACCATCCGTCATCTCGGCTCAAGGCTTTACCGTCAGCAAGGTTGTCAAGGTCGGTACATGCGTGAACTCGTGGTTCATTAGCTTTGGGCGACCGAATTACGTCGAGCTATTCGAGGAGTGGGAGTCAGTCGTCGGAGGTCCGTGGAAAGATCCAGAGATGTCGAAGAGATTTGCGCAGACAATCACGGGAGGCGCTTGGGAGACCGAACCAGCTGATTGGAGGTTTTGGAATACCAAGAATTACTCGGAAAAGGTGTGGACGTGGTCTTGGTGGAGTCATTTCACATCAGAAGATGAATCCTTCACCGGCTACAACATGAGTCGTCACACGGAACCTGAACCTACAGAGCTTCACGCGCAATACTGCCGCATCCGTGACGATGCTTGCGAGGAACGCAGAATCTTTTTGCTCGAGAACGGCGATTTCGGTCTCGGACACGAGAACACCCAAGTTGGTGATCTAGTTGTGGTTCTTCTCGGTAGCCAAGTTCCTTTCGTGTTGCATAAAAGAGATCACGGTGGTATTCGATGGCTGGCAGACGTAGAAAACAAATGGGACCTTTACAAGTCGACGTGGGGGGTCGTTGGGCAGGCTTATGTGCACAGTCTAATGAAGTACGATGGTGACCTAGAGCAGGATATAAAGGATGAGAAGGTTGTTTTGGAGGAGTATCTACTTGATTAGATTGCACAAGTAAGGTTATAGGGATTTCGAACACTAGCTGTGAGAATATCATGAGCCCAATAGTCATTATCAACACAAAGAAGTTTACAGGCCCAGCTCCAAACAGGATATTCTTGGGTCTGTAGGCTATATCAGAGTCACTTGCTTCTTTTGCGACAATTCCAACAGTGGTTCCAGTTCCCAAACATCTTCCCCGTCCTCACAACTGCCATCAAAGAGACCGATGCGTCGGAACACAGTGTTAGTCTCGTCAACAGGGGTGAGAACGAGGAAACAAGCAGCGGTATGTTCCTCTGTGATGCCTTCTTCGGGGTCAAATGAACTCGAGGTACTTCTGCCAAAGATGAGACAGAATGCTGGAGAACCAGGCGGGATGTTTGTCGGACCCGGATTGTCGAGCATGTAATCCGGACGAAAGGTCGAGAACGTTTCGCCGACTCGAAGCTTATAGCGACGGCCTCCCTGGCCGCTGACAGGATCAGGGCTCTCATCTCCTGTTGTCGAATAATCCTCAACACCATCCAATGATTTCTGACCGTACTCAAGCGTGGCTTGGACCAAAGGTCCTGACAAGGTCACAACCGCCTCTGTTGCCTCGCCCATGAGCGGCTCGCCGTTGTACGACACGCTCACCCCCAAAAATTCGACATTCTCAACCGACACCTCCCAGCAAGAAACGTTCCCGGACACAGACGCCCACGACCACGAAGGCAAAGAGCTGCTATCAGGCTTCGGCTTCGGGTCCTCCGCAAGGGACCAGAAGAACGAGTTTTCCAGTTGCTGCTCCCACATGCCACAAGCATACTGTCCCAGTTCATCGTTCCCTTCACCGAAAGCCTTGGCAATTCCTGCTAGGGCGGGTAGCTTGTCGGTGCCGAACGTCAGCTCTCTCTTTGAATACTCCTTGACAATCTGATTCCACGATTTGGACTCGACAGACTGTTTCTTTTGTGTCGATCCAGGCATTTCTAGTATGCCAGAATGCACATACCACCCGCACTCACACTCCATGGCGTTGTTGCATTCCCATATCATCTCGTGTCTTGTGAAGTGGAGGGTCCGTTTGGAGAGTAATTGCTCTTGATACGTCCAGCCGCGTGAAAGCAATGGCCACTCTCGTTCTGCATCCACAAACTCGTCGCTTTCGAACCAGTCATACTCCATATCTTGCCACGTGAAATGCGGAGGACTGCGACGCAAGAAGATGGGTGTCTCATCGATGTCATCAACATCGACTTGGGTATGATCCTTGCCATCGCGACGGCTAAAGAGGCCCTCCCCTGCCATGGTAGCGGCGACGGTGAGCTCAGCATTAGAATAAATAGATGCCATGGTTGCTGCTTCACGCCGCCAATCCTCCCGATCGTCTTGGATGATGCACATGCAATCTATCCAAACATGCATGATACCAAGTTTTCGAAGCAGGTAGATCACATCCTGCATCATTGGAGGGAATTTTTCAAGTGGGAACCCACTAGAAAGCCTTTCGGAGTGATTGCTGTGCATCAACCTAACTTTGAGTGTCTCCTCTGTCCAGCGGTGGCTGAGCGCGACGTAGGTTGTTTCCTTGGGGGGATTGTCGATCAACTTGATCACTTCTGTGTTTTCGTCCCCAAGAAACAGGAGTCTGGTGGGACAAAAGGACACCTCGTTGGGGCGGCAATCGTCATGGTGTTGACGACATGAGGTTAACCAAGCAGCTGCTTGGTCGAGGCACTTGTCGTCTCCGGTGCTGCCAGCAACTCTGAACCCATGGCGAATACATGGATGAAATGAGTTGACGCTAGGATCTCGTTCTAGCAGAGCGGTGTCGGTCTTGGGGAGTGCATTGAGTTCAAACTTCAAACTGGCCTCCACCAATTCCAGATAAGGCTCCCTCATCCCTGGCTGTCCCGGCCACCATCTTGCTGTTGAAAAGTCGGTCCCGTACGAGTCGAATGTTGACATGATGCTTTTACACCTCCGGCACCCACGGTTGGCTGATTTACCAAGGTCATCGCGCGAAAATTCGTGATAGTCAGACTCTGCGAAAAGAAAGTCTGGAGAGCTATCCACGTCGAGTTTGAGCGATCCGACGCCGGGCTCCAGTTTGAAGAGGCAGACTCCGCATCTTTGCTTGCTAGAGAACAGAGATTTCAGTCTGTCAAACATTGTGCTCTGATCTGGTTGCTCGGTGGTTAGGTTGTTAGAGGTAGAGGACGTCCCATCGCGTTGGGTAGCAGGTCAGCACGGAGACGGACTTTATTTTGGCCGCTCTAGACTCTTCAACAAGAGTGAGATAACGTACATGATAAGCGAGCGACGCGGACAAGCGAGCGACGCATTTTACCCTACAGTGGGATTTATACCAAATTTAAAATAACTTAAAAAAATCCTAGAAAATCTAGCTTAACTTTCAATTAATTAATAACTTAGAATTAGGCTAATTCAGCTATAAGGAACTTATTATAATTTTATAAAAATTTTAAAAAAAATCTCTTATAAGGTAGTTTAGAAAAAAGTCTATTTGCACTATATAAATAGCTTTTTCTATATAAAGGAGTTTTTTAAAAAATCCTAAAAAACTATACATAGTTTTTTTAAGAGTTAGGTTTATAAAAATGCTTTTTTTGGGCTTATACCTATTTTATTGCGGTTTTTATTAAGCTTTAAAATTTACAGTTTTGGTGCACAGTATAGGTGCATCGCTCGCTTGTCCGCGTCGCTCGCTTATCATGTACGTTACCCTATATCTACGGCCAACACATTGGGTTTCCTCTGCTCACAACGAGTTATGAGCAACCATCAGGCGTCCTGAGGCCCGTTTCTATAGCCCCTTCACTTGGCGATTGTCTCTTCGGTATGCTTTAAGCTCTTGCTCTAATCAAGGGAATTCAGTAAAAGAGTTTGTCAGACAAACATCGATCTTTCGGGAAGTGTACGGCATAAACGCCTGATTCCTTCTATATTGACACAAATGGCGCGTGCTGAGCTGCACTATTAGGTTACATATTTCAATCACTCATTTAACAAGTAACTAGTAAACAATCGTGTGGCAAGTCTACAGCGGGCTAGCAAACCTCCGGCCCATGGCCTACATCCTCCCTGCTTCAACCCTGGAACTCGCACAGATCCTATAAAAGGGTGTTAGGCGCTAAAAGTTTCGAGTTTGCCGATTTTCTGGGGATTTCAGCGTCTGCAGATCTCTCTTTACCACGAGATCAGCTGCATTTACTAGATTTAACATCGGCGGAGTTGGTGCTGGCAGCAGCGGCAGATTATAGATGCTGCTGTCCGCCGTGGCGCACGGAAGATCGACGATTATAACGCCCTAGACCCGGCAACAGTCCAGGTAGCACTCGTCATTGCCCATGTCACATTCTTTCTGGAGAACACGTCCGTCCTAACCGGCTTGGTATTACAGAGTAGAAACACCTCTAGAAGGAACGCCGAGTAGATGGATAGGACTAGTTCTCGTATTACACTACAGTTTATGTGACGTAGCCTATATCACGATCGTCACCCAGAACCAAGCGGCATGCATGGTCAATGGGATAGGAATTGGCATTGGTGCTGATGGATCAACATGGAATTCATCGATCGCCGAAGCTCTTCAGGTCGTCGGCGATACGCTGGTCGATCACGATGAGTGCTTGCCAAGGACCATGAGGTCGAACAGGTATAATAGGAGCTGAATTCTCACAGTGGAAGCTGAAGAATCAACTTGAATAACAGCATTCCTCCTTACCTACCGCTTCAATACTCTCATCTCCTACCCGGCTCGACAACTTAGCCCATTACCCTTATCGTCAACCAGAAAAACCCCCATGGGCTCATACGCGGTGTTTTCCATGTTAATGGCAACTCAACAGACGAGATGAAGCTCTCCGCTGTGTCTGTTCTCGCCTGCCTGGGAATGCTCCAGTCAGCCGCTGCCAAGGGAATCAACTGTGACGGAAGCGCTCTCTGCGGCGACCAGAAGGGCTTCCTCAACAAAGTCTCCGACTTCATCACCGACAATATCAACGGCGTGGACCCTAACTACCGCTTTTCCAACGGCGAGCACATTGCCTGCGCCGGCCACACTTGCGCCTTTCTATAAAAGACCTCGAACGGTGCTTCGGGCCAAGAGGTCAGGGATGCTATCCTGAGGTTGAAGAACCATGGGTGCAAGGGCTGTGGCTTGGCGCCGTTTATTGACAATGATGTTGACAAGGGAGAACTTACTGTTAACTATGTTACGAGCACTTGTGGTGATGGTGTTTGCAATGGCGCTCTTAACCCCAAGAGGTGAGTGCTAGAGGATAGGGATACACAGGGGCATGTGGGTATATATACATAGACTGGAGTGAGGTTTTCACCCGGCCAGTCTTGTTAACTGTGCACGGTTTCCTCGAAATAATTTACCCTATTCATAACGCCTTCGTACCAACTTCCTGACGCCTTATACCCAGATTCATGTTGCTCAACTTCCTACTCTGTGCTCATCGGCATCCCATACCGCCAAAAAGGTATCAGTCTCTCAGTAACTGGACGCTCAAAAAGGCGCGGTATAATAATCTGCTCACCAGCCACACGCTCCAGCTTGCAGTCATCGTCCTGCCAGTCGAAATCATTCCCCGACTCCCTTCCAGCGAAAAAGTCCTGCCACTTTCGTGACCTCCTCCGTTGCTGTTCGCCTTCAGGATAGGGGAATTTGAGCTTCACGAGACGGTCTTGCTCAGCAAGTTCATCCACGCCTGGAAAGTGACACAGGCTGTCCATACCTGGATAGAATCTTGCATCTTCGAAAAAGGGCCATGCTCGTTGTCGGTATATTCGAAGCTGGACATACGTGCTCAACCCCATGACTTGTGGATATGACACGACGCCTTCCCTCATAAGAACGGTTGAAATCTTCTGAAATAATTGGCCTCGGACTCCAAGATCTGCAGAAGAAGTGGATGTGGGGCCTTGGTCCTGTACAAGCCAGTGGTCCTGAGAGGGTGCGCGGAAGTCTTCGGTCCTCACCCATTCCGCAGACATACCGAGGAACCATTTTCGGAGCTCTCTGTAGCTTCCCTGGTTACTTTCTGAATATACCAGGGCGTGAGTCAGAAGATCGAAGCCTCGCAGGTGCAGAAACAATGCCGAATGGTAGCAGCTGCGCGGCAGCTCCAGGTTGCAAAAGTATTCATTCGGATTGGTCCAAAAGTTATCGGGATAGAGCAATTCCTTCCCGCTAAAAGACTCAGAGCCCCATGCCGTCTGATCGCTCGGTAGCCATGCAGGAGTGAAGTTTGCC
This sequence comes from Fusarium phalaenopsidis, assembly GCF_050370095.1. NCBI lineage: Eukaryota > Fungi > Ascomycota > Sordariomycetes > Hypocreales > Nectriaceae > Fusarium > Fusarium phalaenopsidis. Next base: position 663,898 of record NW_028145393.1, read on the forward strand.
AACATGGCCGCATAGACGCTTCGAGTATATTCCCGGACGCAATGTAGCATTTCATACTCCCAAATATGAAGGTTTAAGTGTGATTGCTTGACTTGGTCGCCATATTCGCTAGGCTCGACGATTTTCCAGAGCCGTGGGGTGTAAAGTTTGCAAAGCAGTTCGTATCGTACAAACGCCCGTAGAAAGCGGTTCCTCTCTGAGCAAGTCAGGTCGTCAAGCTCAACATGTCGTGCGACGATGGTTTGATCCCGGAAATACAGTTGGCGGTCCATCGACTTCATCTTTGGAAGACAGAGGTAGGCTCGAGGTGGGAAAGGTGCCGTTGCCTTGGTTATATAGTCCTCAATGAAGACAGAAAGGCGAGAGAAGAGTCGGTATAGCATATCGAGAGTCTTGCCATCATTTTGCTCGAAGGGGTCCAAGAGTCCTTTCGTTAACCACAGTCCAACATGGTGAAGAATCGAGTCGGTGGAGGAAGAGTCGATAGGTGGCATGTGAATGACGGCTAATGCGTCGTGTAGGAGGTCGCCATAAATATCGCCGCCGACAAGGTTGATCAATACTGCTCGCACTATAGTTTTCCTTGATGAAATCCACTGTGCGAGCATTGCCGGCGACGCTTGGATGATTCGTGATATCGCTGATTTGGAGGACATTTGACCCATGATCCTAATACGGATCTCGGGTGGAAGCTGCGCAAAGAAGTCCATCCCGTTGATGTTCATTAGGTGGACATGGAGGGTAAACTCGTCAGACAGAGAAAGGTCTATAGTACGCTAAGATAAATCATGTCATGCGGTACGTATCGATGATAGGAAATAGTACTTTAGTGCGTGATGTTGCCACGATGTGGTGGTTTGAGTCACAATTTTAAGCGATGCTGCTGTCAGATTGAAGCTGACCAATAATGAAGCCTTGAGCGAACAGGGCGAGATTCAGGTTAGGCTGATAGCGACAATTAGCGACAAATAGGTTTCCATTTCTGGCTTCCTCTTTTCATTGCGGTCAATTGTTGACCCAATACATTTCTTCTCGGATGCACCTGGTGACTCACGATAAAAAAGAAGTCATAATGACCCCAGAGTGGAAAGGGGTGAGAAGCTGCACAGCCACGGGGCTTAGAGGATAATGCGATCCGAGGAAGGCACATAAGTAAGTGTATCCTGCTCCAAGGGTTGGAATAAAAACAGAAAAGGGTATAGAATAATAAAAGGTTTTATTTAATAATACTGATCCTTCTGAGAATAGTTTTATTATTACTTAAGGGTTACTCTACACAAATCTACTATGTTGAAGTGTTAGGGATATTTTGTCCCGTTTTTCTTGGTCTGTGTGCTACAGTATCTCACTGACTGCCCTCGGCATGCGGGCACATCTTGATCGTGAGTCACAGGTGAAACGACTGTAATGCGTTGCAAATGCATCTCCGAACCATTGCCGTTCTAGAAATCCGGCCCTTTCTTCTGATTTAGCGAGGTAACCCTTAAGGGAACTATTCTTGCACAGAGGGCTGCTTGAACCTAGCCTGAGCTGTTATGGGCTGATGGTAGGATTCTCAGCAGTGCGATCTGACGCGTACTGAAAGTTGAAAGATGTTTACTTATTGACCGGTTGGCTGGCTAACCAAGAGGATCATCGAGTAAGCAGGCAACACTGGGTGCCTGGTTTGCTGCCTTGCTGCCTTGTATCTACCTGGCAGGCATCCAACACGAGATATGAGTTTAAAGAAAGTTATTTCCTCTTATTAGGTTCCTTTGGGCACTTTCGAAAACCTAGGCAGGCTTAAATAACAATTCGTCTCGATGGCCGACTCGACCACTACCAATCTGGACCCCGCAGCGGTCGCTGACTTTCACGACACCCTCAAAAAGTCAAAGCGCATTATCGCCGTAATTGGAGCTGGTCTGTCAGCATCTTCGGGCCTTGCAGTCTTTAGAGGAACCAGCGGGTTGTGGAAGAGCCAAGACGTGACGCAGGTCGCCTCGCCTGCTGGCTTCCGTCATGACCCCGGCCTTGTCTGGCAATTCTATTCATATCGTCGACAAGAAGCTCTTCATGCAAAGCCTAATCCCGCTCATTACGCCCTAGCTGAGCTCGCTCGTCAAGTACCAGGTTTCGTTGCCCTGACGCAGAATGTCGACAACCTGAGTCCCCGTGCGGGTCACCCACCTGGCCAGATGATGGAACTCCATGGCAACCTATTCACCTTGTCATGCATCGACAAGATCGGATGCGGGTACGTAGAGCGTGGCAACTTTGAAGAATGTCTTGCACCCGCTCTCGACCCCTCCAAGGACGAGAAAGAGACCATGGGGAGCATCGATCCCGATAATAAGCCAAGAGCAAGCCCACTACTACTGGCGGGCATTGCTCGGAAGCACGCTCAGATTCTTGGAGACAAGTACGAGGCCAACACCCCAACCACAAGAGATCTGGCCGCTCTTAAACACTCGGAAGAAGCTGCGGCCGATCCAGTCGCTCAAGTTCGTTTGTCATCAGGCCTGACAAAGGAGGATCTACCGCAGTGCCCACAGTGCAAGGCCAACATCCTCCGACCTGATGTAGTCTGGTTCGGCGAGCCCCTACCTCTCCAAATTGTGAATAAGATAGAGGCTCTATTCGAAGACCCCGAGCCCATCGATCTCTGCCTCAACATTGGAACCTCGAACAGGGTCTGGCCGGCAGCTGGATACGCTGCCATGGCACGCGACAAGGGTGCAAGGGTGGCATATATCAACACGCGTGCGGAGGATGCCAAGAGTGTCGTCCCGGATAGAGATTGGATCTTTGTCGGTGATGCGGCGGTTGTTTTGCCTGAGCTTTTGAAGCCTATTATTGGAGAAGCACAAGAGTGGGATGGCAGAATGGCATGAGGGGGGATGCTCTGTCATGAACTATAAGCGGGGTGTCCGAACCCTCTAGAAATCTCATTGAACATATTGTACTCATCATGGCTTAAAAAGCAAGGACGAAGCATCCCTTAAAACGCCATTGTACATCCCCTTTGGACTAATACTTTGACATCCCGGGTTGCAATGGCTTTATGAAACACCATGAATGTCTCCCGAGTACTCCTTAGAACGTCTATCCTGAGACCATACCTCGATAATGTCTCATGGGATTCCCTTCTTTCCTCAATGGCGAGACGCTGAGGTCAAAAAGTCGATGTCACGATGCTTTGATCGATAGCACAAGGAAAGACATGGAATGGCTCATTGTGAATTTGGGACAAGGTTTAGGGGTACCACAATCCTCACAACGCAATATCGTGGCCAGTTAAAATTGCAGCGCAAGCATGTGATGCCACCATTTGACTTGCATGAACGTATCGGGGGGTCGTGGGGCCCTGTTCCTGCAGATTTTCTCTAACTACAGTCTTTATAAACATTATCATTCAAAGCCTAAACTTCCTTCTTTCCTATCGAAATAGCTTTGCCGGATCGATCTCATCCAATTCATGTGCAATTTAAAACCCTTCCATGGACCTGAGTCTTGGTCACGAACTTCAACCCGCTGATTTCAAGCATAATGGACAGCGTGTCTATTCTTTTCATAAAACTTGGTGAAAACTCATCACGCTTGATACCACACAAGAAGGGCCCTCATCGGTGAGATCAAAGGTTATCACAGTCACCCAAAGCTCTTAAACGCAACACATGCAGGCATCAAACCTTCAAGTAAAGGCTTCTATCAAACGTGCTCAGCCCGTCTTCATATAAGTATAGCGCTCCCTCCCCATCATCAATCCCGTCAATCTCAAATCTTTTCACACGAAAAATCCCCCCATCCCCAACTATGAGGCCAATCGACAACTCAGAGCTCGATGAGCTGATCCAGAGGAAGCCAATTCTCATGTTGGATATCGATCGCCTTACAATCAATTTTATCGACAATATTGTTCGACAATCTCCAGGTCGTATCACGACCAAACAAGGGAACAAGACATTGCCCCTGGAGATATGGCTCGAGATCCTCCAGTGGGCAAAACTGTGGTACAGGCATGTCCTTGTGCAGCCCCAGGGTCTAGAAGATGGGTCGCCCGATACTCTTATCTGCGCCGAAATCCCTGAATGGGACGCTTGCGGGCAACTCGAATATGATTGGGCGGTTGGGAACTATGAGTACTACCTTGACCAGCCAGGTGATGGTCCAGATGATGGCCGCCCATTTCCTCTTTCCCAGAATCTCGACAAAGTCTTGACATATAAAGTCCCGATAACAGCTCTCAACCAAGATGACCGGATGCTCTGCGGCGATCTCACGGTGCCCGACGTCATCGCATGGGTAGAAGATGGCGAGTGTTGCCTTTGTGGGGAAGGCCGATACATTTGCGCCGGGTGCGGGAGCGGCCCCAAGATCACAAAGGACTTTTCCTTTGATTGGGTCTCCGGTAACTGCTATTATAGGTTACTGTGTCCGCTGTGTATGGGCCTGGACGACGCGCGAGAAGGTCTGTGGCAGACAGACAGTGATAACGAGGGAGAGGAGGGATTCTTCACTAAAGAAGAATACAGCGATTGGATTACCAGTCGATTTGAAGAGCTGGGGTATGAAACTAGGTAGCCACTATTACGAATTCTCTTCACTAAATCAAGACTCAAGCTAAAGCACAATGACTAGTAGCATCCTAAGTGAGGTAACACATTCCAATCGCCTCTAAATGACACCCGTGATCCAAACATATAATCAGTTTCACCCATGACCTGCAGCCTTATATTAGGATTTCCTGAGGGACGTTGGTGGCCTCTGCTCTTCAAATCGATCAGATGCATTTACAACTACATAGTTTGCACCATATCTCCTAAGCAGGTAGAATTCCATGAGCCACACACTACATGGATAACTTTGAGTAACCAGGGCAACTTGAAAGGATTTATATAATGAAAGATTGCGGCCCGACATAGGGTCTTCAGTATTTCGGCCATGGTTCAATCTGCGGCTGGTACCAGTGGCCCCAAGAACATTCACTCCATCCTTCCTAAGACTTGCACTTTGTCGTGAATAGACGCAGCAAAAGAAGATCAAGGCATGCCCATAATCTCCTCAAGTACTTACGCGGAACGGCATTAAAAATTTGCTTGGTCTTGAACAGGTGCATATAGCAACGCCTGATCTCAGTTACCCATGTACTCTAACAGTGAAATTAGCCACTTGAAGAACTTAAGAAGGATACTTTGCGACCTTTTGTTAGGGGTTTGAGACTTTATTCTCTATAGAGGCATTTCAGAAACTTCAACAGGTATCCTGATGTGTTCCGCTAACACTAACCATCTCAACTGCCAACTTCGCTCTATCGTGCTACCTAGGCCTATCTTTGGTCATATTCATGCACTGAAAGCGCCGCCTATTATGTTCGAGTTACATTAGGCAAGAAAAGTAGGTCATCTGGCTTCAATCAGACAACGGCCTCCATGTGGTGCCAGCAGGAAAAACACTTTGGGAATCATGTCTTGACCAGACATACCCTCACTCCTCGACACTGTAGCAGAAGAAAAGGCCCGGAAGAATCTTGCAGTGCCCAGCCGAAGTTCCATCCGAGCAAGGTGTTTGCCAATACAAACTAGTTAGATGGTTAGCGACACTTAAACAAGCAAGGATAGGAGAAACAAGGGCAGCGAGTCCTACGTCTAGCTCCCCCACCGAAAGGCATAACCCCATCCCTCATCTCCTTAGTCGCCTCCAACCATCTTGAGGGGTCAAATCGCTCAGGGTCCGGGAATAGCGTCGGATCACGGTGCAGTGTCCATGCTTGTGTCGACACAACCGTGTCTTGCGGAAGGTAATATCCAGCCAAGGTAGAGCCGCCATGTGGGACTACCCGAGGAAGGGCAGATGGCGCTGCCGCGTAGAGTCTCAACGTTTCATCAATGACGGCATTGAGGTATGGAAGTGAGCGAAGATCGTTGTCACCAAGGTCAGTTGGGAGTTTGTTGAGCTCTGAGACGAGCGTTTGCTTGACTTTCATGTCTCGACAGACAGACCAGATCAGGTATGTCAAGGTGGTAGCAGTGGTGTCTGATCCTGCCACGATGTAGGCTTGTGCTTCAGCTCGGATCTCTTCATCGGAGAGGCCATCTTCACCTGCCTCAAACAGTTTCTTGAACAGCATCGGCTTGGCTGCAGCCGGATTGCTCGCGAAGTCTCTCTTATACCTGAAGACAGCCTGCTGCGCGTAATTCCTCATCCTCGCCGCGGCCGCCGCCGTCTTTTGAAGGACAGGAAGGGGAATCTTTTTAGCGATGGCAATGAGGGTTGGAAAAGTTGTGACGATAGGACCTCGGGCTGCCAGCCCTTCCAGGTCTTCGATATACTGGTTCTTCTATCAAGAGCGTCAGTGACTAATTGACTTATTTGGCGTTAGGTTCCCATACCTTGCCAGCTTCCAACATGGCGAACGACTCGCCAAAGCTCAGCTCAGAAATAATGTCAGTTGCCATGAACAACCACATTTTTGCGACATCTGTGACTTGTCTCGCCGCCATTTCCTCCGCCATCTTGCTGATTACCAATTTGACTTTCTGGTCAACAGCTGATTCGGCAGTTTTGATAGACGACTCCGAAAGAGGGGAGGACAGGATGCGACGATGTCGACGGTGAAATTCCGTATCTGTCAAGTTGAAGACGTTGGTTGTTCCGGGCACGAGTAGTTCGTAAAATCGGGACTTTTTGTAGCCGCCTTTAACACTGTGGATCTCCTTAACGGCGCTGATTTGAGAAATATCAACTTCGTTGGGTCCAATACGGACAATGGGACCTGGGCCATAGGAGTCAGCGAGCAAACGAGACATCGGAGCATGGCAATCCAACCGTAGTTCTGATGAAGATGGTTGACATATTGTGCTCGTGTTCCACAGAGCCAATGATACTTGAGAATGATATCAGTGTATCTTGAAAGCTGAGGTCCTTTATAAGATCAGGAAGATGCCTCGGAGCAAAGTTGGCTTACTTACCTGGTAGCCGGGCTAGTGGCTGGGAATATCTTCCGTAAAGGAACTATTACCCATGTTAGCGAGCATCTCTCTTGATTTCAGACGACATACAAATGAGAGTAGGTAGATAAGCACCGCGAGTGCAAGGGCAATTGCGAGGTGACTGCGGCAAAGCAGACCCTCCAGCATGCGAAACATGGCCGAACAGTTGAATAAATGGTCCAAGCCAGTCATTTTCCTACGTCCTCAAACTACACTGATGTCTGCGCGTCTCCTATTTATTTATATCATTATCTCGCATGCTTTAGTCTCCACGTTCAATGTGACTAATCGCTATGTCGGCTTTTCCAATCGCCGACCTCCCCTTCCCCATCGACGATCATGGCCAAAAAGCCCCTTGATCTGTTTGAGAGGCCTGCATCTACCCGCATAATGCATGTGCAATGCACCATATGGGGAAGATGTGTGGAGGTGGTGGGGAGAGCTTGGGAGGCTGGCTGCTGGTCGGCGGATAATAAGAAAAGTCCGAGACACGCGAAGGCGAAGGCCGAAAGACCGATGATCACAGGGCAAGAGATTGTAGGATATTGGATCAGACTATGTCCAAGTCTGCACAAGCTATGTAAGAGATGTTGCTTCGTTTAGGCTAGCTTGCCTTTGTTGCTCTTATTACCCAAGCTTGCAGATTAAAACGACGGTTTTATCCGAACATATCGCACTTTTGAGATAGATGCCTATAAAGGCCAACAGTATGTATAGCTTACCTGAGGCGATGATAATACCCGATTTTTATGGAAGCCCATGCCGCTCAGGTATCATGCTGAAAACCAGAATACTGCTGTGCATACTCTGGAGCTTCGTAAGTCGCGATACAAGTCCACTTGTGAAAAGGCCATAGGCGATTCGCCTTATAATAATGCACAGTGTATTTTTCATTCATCATTGGTGCAGTACGTGATCCTAATTCAGAACAGAAAGCATACCAAAATCTTAATATAGGTCCAGGCATTCATATTGTGAAAGCACGATCATCGACAAAGGCGATATCCGTGTAAGCCTCAGGCACACTACAACTCACGATTTGAAGATACCTAAATGAAATAGTCAAGGTATATTCCGTTCGCATTCATCTGGTTCTACAAACAGCGCTGAGACATGACGGCACTGTTCTACAATAGTATTCCGGATAGCTTTGCAATAAACATTGAATACATCTCAAATTGCACCAATCTAACCTAACAGGCTTTCTCTGCAATGAATCAGCTGGTCTATCATATTATCTAGCGATGATGCCCTCCAAGTCCTCTCCGAGGTGGTCATGGCCCACCACAGACAGAAACACCGCCCCGCGAGACTCTTTCATCCTTTTTGGCTCCAGAGCCAGGAGGACTTCCAACCACGAAGCTCTCCAAGGCTTGATGATGGCTGTACTGCTGGATTTCCTATACACTGCATGAAACCTTGGGAACCACTGGAACACTGGGCATTCGGTGTAATGACGCCAAAGGGGGAGAACATGGAACTAGGTATTCACGATTCAGCACCAACGCCCGAGAGATACGAGCGAATAAAGAAACGATTCGAGGCCTGGATGGATGTCTCTAGCTACCCGGAAGATGTCGAATTCGTCAAGGAGGTATGTGTCTAGTCACCAGTTTGCATGGCTGTAGCTAACTTTGGTCAGAGCTGTCCCGATCAAAAAGATACTTAGAGTTGCGGGATCCATGCCGTGGCCTGCTTTCGCCGTGTTCTTCAGGGCATCCCGTGTAGTGAGAAACCCGCGCTGGATATTCCCGCCGAGCAAGCACACCATCTATCTCTACTCCGTACCATCGACACACGCCTACTCCCTACTGATGTTGGCAAGACTATCAAGACTTTTCGAAGTGTCCAACGAGACGCCGGTTTGCGAAGTCTGGGCGCTGATGAAGTTCTCAGACTCCGTGATGAGTCGAGCAGTCGTCTACAGAAGGCTGAGATGGAGAAGATGATTGGGGATCAAGCCTTGGACAAGTCTATTGAGGCCTTTCTAGCTCACATGCATCAACAAAAAGCCGAGAACGAAAGAAAGGTACAGGAATAAAAGGCCAGATTCGGCATTCTAAACCGCATCTACAAGGTGAGGGAAGACTATGAACGAAAGGTCAAGGCCGAGGCCGAGAAGAACCGGGGATTCAGGAAGAAGTGCGAAAGGCAGAAGAGATGCTCAGAGCGGCGAGGAGCAAATTGGACGATGCGTCGGTCAAACACAACGCCAGCGTCACCTAGTTTGAAGAATCGTTTGCCAGCGCGGAAGCGGAGGACTGGGAGGTTAACTTGGAGGGCGTCTCGAAGCTTTGGAAGCGCTCGGAGGATCATTAGGTTGGTGGTTATGCTCTTTGGGGGGATGGGGTCATATTGAACATATTTTTGGCGATGGGCGTTACAAAAAACGTTTGAGGGGTGGTTATTTGGAGGCGCATGGAGCAGGGAGACAGCTTCCCAGTAGCTATTGAAGGGGTTGATGATATTGCATAGGTAGCTTATGAGTACAGGATCCCACTACACCCATGTAATGATATATATTTTTCTGCTCAAGGGGATTGGTCAAAGAAAGCTGTTTCATGACTCTGCATATAGATCATCAAGTGATAATGACTAAAGGGCACTCTCGCTGTGTAATGCCGTCTAAAAGATACTTGTGAGCCTCGCCCACCGCCCTAGAGACGCCAGATTGAGTTGGTCTGATTTACGTGGGAAAATGTGCTACAGAGTACAGAATTATAGTAGTTGTTTAGCTATACTAAAGTTCGTTCATCGAATTGTTCATCACTAGTTCTCTCCTGGCCATTCCCACCTACGTCTTAGCCGCACGCTTCTTCTTCTCTTCCTCAAGCAACCTGTCAGCCTCTTTCTGACAAGAAGAACAGAAAACATCATAAATGGAAGCATCTGCCCCATTGATCCTCCCACAGGCACCGATGACTGGAGGCGTCTTCTTGCCTGCCTCGACGCACATGCTCTCTTTCTGCTCCTGTTTGAAGAATTTGCGGCATTCGGCGCAGGTCCATCTGGTGAAAGTTCGCACGCACATTTTTGTTGAGTATTTTATGGGTTGATAGGCTCTAACAGAGACGTTTGATGCGGCTGATATCGTTGATAGGACAGGTATGTTCAATGTAGAATCCAAAGGGCCAAGAAGATCGATCTCAGCAACCTATTTATACTTGAAACCCTAACTTATTCAGAGATATATTTTGGCATTAGGGCTCTCTAGGTCGGTGTCGAGCCAGTCTCATGTCCGAGGCTCTACTGACCAGATAGAGATGGGCTGTGGTAAGTCTTGCCCTAATTGACACTTTCCGTGGCTGCAATCCAGTATTCCATGTCTGATAGTCGTACACGCACCATAAATAAAGTCTTCTGATGCTGTCAGTTTCTATTATCTCCTATCGAACTTCTTCCTTCTGCGTCAGCAAATGGTGGCAGCTGCCAAAATACTGGATGAAGCATCACCTTCTCGCCTACAATGAACGGTGATTCACGATTATGCGCAGGGACCTTCACCATTCATTCAGCTACTATCAATGCCTCAGACATTTGAAGAGGGGAGTTTACGAGTACAAGAAGGGCAATACTTCGTACTTAAAGTGCCACCCAGTCTCAGCAGCTTCAGGTCATAGTCATTGAAGAAGAGTTCATGGACAAATGGATAATAGCCGTCAGATATTTACTGGTAATTAAGCGTATTCTTGGCAAAGAGAAGTTTCATTAATAGCCAAATCTAATCAATAGTGTCACTCATGAAATGAATATCCTCTTCAAAGAAGAATAGTGCCCAAGTGATAAGTACCACATAAGCGAATCCACGGCTCGGTAGCCTTTCCCTTAAGGTCTGCAAAGGTTAGACACCTTGTAAGGAACACCGTACAAGCAGCGCTTGTACTTCTCAACACACCAGCCGTGGAACAACAATGTGTCTCCCGCCTCGTTGCTCGTCGCACCACCAGGGCCCTTGAGACCAAACATAGAAGCGTTGATCAGAGATCCCTCGGCACGGGTGTAGGGGCCGGTCACCTTGGTGGCATAGGCGTATTTGACGTCGTAGGTGTTGATGTTCTCAAAGTGGCCCGAACTGTAGAATAGGACATACATGCCGTTCTTTAGTAACACGATGTTGGGCGCCTCTGTCGACATGCCATCCTCAGATTCGATACGGTCGAGGAGGAGGACTGCTTCTCCGACCATGGTTCTGCCGTCGCTCTCAACCTCCTGGAGAAAGAGGGGGTTACCGCCGGTCGGGCCGCTCGTGTCACCCTCTTGCTTGTAGACGACGTATCGCTTGCCGTCCTTGTCCTTGAAGCTGGCCGCATCGATGACCTTGTTCCAGCCCTCAGGAGGACAGAACCAAGGCTCATCATCGTGCTTGTAGGGGCCAGTTATGCTATCAGAGCGAAGGATACCGATGCAGTGGGGGTTGCCGGGCAAAGAGCCATGCTGACCGGCAAAGTAGATGATGTATGAACCGTCGTCTAGGCGTCGGAGATCAGGAGCCCAGATGTTCTCGTTATTGGTCCATCCTTTGCCAGGCCAGAGATCCCCCGCTACCTTCCATTCGCCAAGTATCTCGTCGGCGGTAGCATATGGCATCTTCTTGTCTTCACCTTGTGTTGCGACAGAGACCCATGTGCCATCTTCGGCCTGGAGGACACCAGGGTCGGGGAAGTCGACGACGAAGAAAGGGTCGAGGGGACCTTCATGTTCGACGGTGATCTTGACTGATCGAGTGTTTGGTGCAGCAGAGACCAAGCCCAGGACGAGGCCTAGCAAGGAAAGAGACTTGAGAGCCATGTCGAGGATAAAAACAAGATAACAAAGAACGAGTGTAGTGAAGTTGGCTTGAAAGAAGCTAGAGATCAGAACTAGTGAGCATCCCACCCCGCGAGTCTTTATACAAACCCTCAGCCCTAGCACTCAGGCCAGGGTCCATTCAGCTTGAAGCCTTCAGCTAGTCTTTCGAGCCCGTTTAGGATCCATTACCCGCCTGGATCCATCTCTAATCTGCCAGCATAGAGCCTAATCAAAATTCTCTGTCATTTCCTAATTGGGATTCATCGTGCGCTCTCTGAGAAGCAAAGTGAGATGATTGGATACGCAAAGATCAGCCCCTGTCCCTGGATCGACGCCGTCTTGTTTCAAAGGTAGGCTAAAAGAGGACTTTGGCTATGCAAGGCCGTTATATTTTGCCCCATTAGAGAATGGGATAAACTCTCCTTTCCGTGGCGTGGTGCCTGAGGAACATGGCCGAGAGTTCTGGAGCACCTCGTTCGATACGCGAGCTTCATATCCTGGACCCTGATCTGGGACATGAGAACTCGAAAGAAAGAACAACCCCTGTCCTATTATTGCGCCCCTGGCAATTCGATATCCACTCTTGAACAAATGTCCATCCTTCTGCGCTGCTGGTTGCAGCTCAGCGGGTAATTTAACCTGTGCCAACCACAACTCATTTTGCAGCGAGGAACTACCACAGAGCGTACCTACAACAATACCAATCATGAAATAGCTCGCATCTTCCGGGGAAGCGAGGTAAAATTGGCGTCTGACAACTCATCACTGTCGTCCAGGGTATGAACCCCTACTCAACTATGAAGAACACTGGCCTATATGAGATAGATTGGTTAAGCAATATGAGAAAACACATAGGGGTCTACGGCGTCAGGTTTTAAGTCCCGTATGTGTTGATAATTATTTGATGTTATAGCGAATAATTTCTTGATAGTCGTGAGGATACTCAACAACAAAAACCGGATGTATGTATATACGCAAGCAGCTGTTCAACCAAATCATGAAAAATACTATATTCTTATGACTCTAATCATTCTAGTCACGTCTAATGCTAACATCTAATCAACAATACTATTCGATACAGAACGAAAACAAACGGGCTACACCTCAAATCCTACAGCTTGGGCTTCACAGTCCCATCCTTCCTGAACAGAACCGGCGAATTAGGATAAGGATCGAAAACCACATCATTCAGAGGGTTCACCTCTGATGCCCTGTGGAACATGTCCTCGTACACCTTGCCGTCATATCGACCCAGCGAGCTGTCGAGCTGCCAGTCGGGGAACTTCCATGAGTCCACCAACCTCACAGCGTGGGGTCGAACATCGTCGAGGAGAGCCAGTGTCCGCTTTGTGCGGGCAAGCTGGATCTGACGGACTGTAGTGGCTGCGCTGGTGAAGAACTCGGAAGCGTGGCTCTGAAGATGATGAAGAGCAAAGAGCTGGAACAGCTTGTGGAGGACTTCTTGGGTGTTGGCGTCAAGAGAAGACTTGGTCTCCTCGTCTTGCAGGGCCTCGTGGAAGTACTTGACAACCTGGTACTGAGCGTAAGCAGTAGACAGGCGCCAGAAGTCAATCAGGAGACTGTTCCAAGACTGTTTCTCCTCGTCCCGGTGCTTGAGAGCCTCAAAGGTCAAGAAAGCAACTCGCCAGGCAAAGGCATTGACAAGGTCCTGATCGCTATCGAGGACATCAAAGGCAGCACCGACATCCTGTCTTCGGATGTACTCCTTGAAGACACGGGTGATGCTGTTATCAACAGCCTTGCCCGACAGGACAGCGCGGGCAGACTTGAGCAGGTAGCGAGCAACCTGCTGGGTGAGCATGTAGTTGTCACCCTCCCATGTGACGGTGGGGAGGTAGTCGGCGTACCAGCTACCAATGCCGGAGAAGGCCGAGTAGCCGTGGCCACCGCAGGCTCTACGGCAGACCTCGAGACCCTCAGCAGCCGTGGTGGAGGCGAAAGCCTTCAGAGAGCACGAGATGGCGTGAAGATCAGCCAGCAGATCGCTACCGGGGTTAAGCTCCTCTGGGCCAGGAGCACGCCCGGCGTTGTCCCTGGCACCCAGCTTCTGGGCCATGCGCTTCTGATTGGCTTCGTAGAGCTTGATCATAGCACGGCCGGTGAAATGCAGAGCATAAGAAGCAGCCAGCAGGGGCAGAAGACGCTGCTGCACCATGGTGTAGTTGAGGACCTGGTTCTCGCCAACCTCATCGGAAGCAGCATCGCGGTCCTGGAACTGGCGTCGGACTGCGCAGTAACGTGTAGCGATGGTGACACCCCGGGCAAGAACGGATCCAGACTGAAGGACGATGGAAGATCGAACAAAGGTCAAGGTACCGTAGACGAGCGCTGGGTTGGCAGGTCGGATGTACTTGCTTGTCTCGGGGTCGACGCCCGAGAAGCGGCTGAGCATGTTGATGTGGGGGACCTTGACGTGGTTGAAGAGAATGAAACCATTGTCCATGGTGTTGTAACCGAACTTGGGGCCGATATCTCCGACATGGATGTTCTCCAGGGGCTCGTGGGTCTTGAGATCTCGAATGGGGACGACGAATGGGTGAGGGCCGTATGTCTTGCCATTGAGGATCAGCTGGGCCACGACGACAGCGTGGTTAGCAGCCTTGCCTAGGGAGCCAATCCACCACTTGGAAGCGGTAAGATGAGGTGAGTGGATAGTGAAGGTCTTGTCCTCGGGGTTCCATGTGGCCGTTGTCTCCAAGCCACGAACATTGGATCCATGGCCAAGCTCAGTCTGCGCGTAGCAGCCAATGTACTCGTAGCGTTGAGCAGGCTCGAGGAACAGCTTGTGCTGTACTGGTGTTCCCTGCTCCTCCAGCGTCTTCAAAAACATGGACGCGTGGAGGCCATATGGAGTGGGCTCGCTGATGAGGTCATTGGCGGCCTGGTACTCATCCTGGCTCCAGTTGTGCTTGACAGAAAGCCGTTGCAAAGCCTTTCCTCTAGCGAGAGCAGCCTCAATTCTGTCCTTTCGGCCTTGGAAGTAGTTTTGCGACTTGTCAAAGATGGGATCCGACTCCAAAATGCTGAGAATCTTGGCGTTGCGCTCAAGAACTTCCTTTGTGAAGAGAAAGTCGGCTAGCTGATCAACGTTGACGTCCGACTTGGAGCGCTCCTGCTCGAGAAGCTCCGATCCCTGAGGACCCGAAGGCTTGAGGGCCTTGACCCAGTCTGGATTAGGAGGAGGCATTATGTCGAGGATGAAAGAGGTTGTTGATTCTGGAGATTGAGTTGTTGATCAGTTCGTGAGGAAGATTAAAGGGACATTTGAGCGTCTCCCTCGGAACCGATATCGGATCTTATCTCCGACGCCAAGGACGAACTGAGCCTCGGTTCATGGCCTGACCGCGGTAAGTGGGGGACTTTAAAATCCGGGGACGAGCTGTGATTGGTCTCTCCGCTTTTGGTATGGATCATCATGGATTAATTGCATTCGCGTCAACTGCCGAGGTCTCATTTTTAGCTCGGGTCGGTTGTTGGAGCTACCCTACAAGATGCCTCATGACAGCGGCGAGGAGCCTCATTGAAGCGATGCCGACCCGTAACCGATATTTTTAGGTCGTGTGTAGAAGCAATTATACTAGTATGTCTTTATTTCCTTTTTCCGGCACCAATTGGTCATAAAATAGGTGGGTGGGTTGTGTGAAGTAAAATTGTTGCGAAAAAAAGGATGACCTCATTGAAGTATGGATCACCATCTTAAGCAACTATCATGTTCTGACCCATGTCCCCTGATTTCCTAGCACGATCAGTAGTATCCAGTCCTTTATTTTCACCGTTTGACGTGTATAAAACCACCCGAAACCTTGATGACGAAACTCCCCATTGTTCCAGCCTCACAGCATATAATTCTCCATCAACCCAAGAACCTCTCTCTCAGACCTCTTAGCCACATAAACGTTTTCATCCCCACAGTTGCATGCTCGTTCGTTGGCTGAAGATGATCCATGACCCAGGCGACTTCCTTAACCACTGCCTCTGGTCTCTGCTGGATAACGTCGTGCCCGCAGTCCGGAATATGAACGTAGCGATGGCATCGCGACAGTGCTAGTTGTGCCTTTTTTAGGCGCTCATCCTCCTTATCCGCCGCATCCAACATTTGTTTCTGTGCTGCGAGGTTGGGACTTGCCTTACCCTCAGCGGCAACAAGAGCTTCTTCGTATTGCTTCCACTTCCCTATCAACGTGTTCCCACGAATGACCACAAGGGGCTTATTTCCCAGAATTTGGTTCCTGTATTGTCTCTCCTCGATTCCTTTGCCTGTTTCAGCCTCCTGGCCTGTCTCGACAAGCACCACCCCCGCCACATTGGAGTGTTTTCGGTCAAGAAACAGCCGCACAAACATGCCGCCATATGAATGTGCGACCAAAACGTAAGGTGGCGGTAGTTTCGCTTGGTGCAAGTACCACAGAATCCCGTTTATAATTGACTCGGGCTTCATGTAAGGATCCTGGCGGTCCCAGAGGAGCACTCGGTATTTGGTGCCAAGAAGCTCTGCCAGGGGTATCCAGGATGCGCACGAGTCGCCCGAGCCGTGGAAGCAGATGATTAAAGGGGAAGAGTTGGCCGGGTCGCCCATGAACGTGGCAGGATATTTAGTGATTATGGTTGATTCTGCAGGCATGATGGAATTATTCTTGGTGATTATTGACGTGTGAATATGGACGAAGCGGTCATGTCTGACATGTCTGACGATGGCCAGATGTGGTGAGCATCAGATTAGGCAGACAAGAAAGCAGAGGTGGATCCCGTCAAGTTTGTCTGACCAATGATAACTGACATTCTTCCTTCAACCCTGGCCAGAAATAGCATCAAGGTCTTCTCAAATGATTCCAGACTTTGGCCCTGCAGGCAAAAGGTGGGAGCAAATGCTCTGGGGCATACGGGGAAGTGGGGGTTGGAAAAGGGGCTCCTGATTGATAAGGAGGCGATGACGTCAATGGTCACAATGGCAGATAGACAGGGGACGAGTTGACTAGCTATGGGTCCAGGCATGTGATGAAGCCAAGTGGGTAATAGGCCTTGATAGCGCAAGAGGGCATCACATGGCATTGAATGGAAATTACGGGCGAAAGGCTCGCGAAGCGAGTGAAATTTACTCTCACCAAGCGAGTTCGGAATGGGACAGACGTTGTTGTGTTGTTGCGGCTCGTGACAAGCTGGCAAGGCCTGGGTGACATTTGGGTCCATACACCACGTGCGTCCCTTGCCCATCGCAGTGCATCTTGTGCTTACGCCGAGGCATGGGACAGGAAAGGTTGTTATTGTTTGGCGAGTATGTTGAGAGCAATATCGAGCCCAGGCCTTGCCAGCTTGTCGCGCCGGCCGCTCCATTGTTTGATCGCGTCGGCGGCCCGGAATCGGAGGCAGAGCATTTGAATAGGATTTGGAGGGTCGAGGAGCATGGGCTGCGTTGCGGCATGGTAGGATGGTCAAGTGAGGGTCGTTGGATGGTCTGTCGGCAGGGAGATATGGTTTGTCGTGGGAGAGAATACAGGACGACGCGGGCGACACCTGCTGGAGGGAAAATGTTAGCATTGACGCGACCTCATTTTTGGGAGGGGTTCACAGTTGTGACGCATTATTGAGAGGCCGCAAGTTTACACCTATAGAAACATTCCGCAGGAGTGGGATATGGCCCCAGGAATCCTTGATCGGGGCATTTCGTGCCATGAGAGTGTGGAGGGTTAAAGCAAACGCGTTGCTTTCCAGCATGTCGCGATTTTCGGATATACGTTATTCCGCAATACTCGTTCCAGCCGTTATCGCGTTATCTCGTGCATGTTGTAGTGTCTTATCTTATCGATTATTGGCTGCCAGCCACCTACGACACAAAATATCGCTTACCCTTCCAAGGTTCCAGCGTCAATGCCCCCTTAAAAAGAGGTTCTTACTGTAATCAACGGATAATTATCCATATATACGTTTTCAAGGGTCTCCAGAAGATGGGTCTCGCTGGGTCAAAACCACGAAATGTGCTTTCTCACCCACCAACAGCAGGTCACGACAAGGCTTACGCCCTCGTTACAGGAGCGACATCAGGCATCGGTCGGAGTTTGGCGGTTGAGTTATGTCGCCGTGGACTCAATGTCATTGTTCACGGACGTGATCCCGTACGATTAGATGCTCTCATTAAGGACCTTCGAGAGAAACACCCCTCCCGTGACATCAGGGGTCTTGTCCTTGATGCCGCAACAGCATTCACAGCATCTGGCGAGACTGGACAAGAGGCATGGATCGCTTTATTCTCCATCACCGACCTGAACCTCAAAGTCCTAGTCAATAATGTTGGAATTGGTCACAACCCGACCAAAGACTTCATCACTTTCACCGAACAGACCCCAGCGCAAATCACGCAGCTCATTCAAGTCAACATCTCATTCATGACGTTCCTCACATACGCACTCTTGCCCACTCTTCAAAGAAATGCCACCCGAGACAGTCCAAGTTTCGTTATCAATTCTGGGTCTTTGGCAGAGCTGGGCCTTCCATGGGTGTCAGTATACAGCGGCACAAAAGGATACATCACCGCCTTCAGCAAAGCGCTCGGTACTGAGTTGAAAGGAGAGGGAAAACACGTGGAGGTTATCTCTGCTCTCATTGGTGACACGGATAGCGATGGGCACAAGGTTGGGACGAGCCTTTTCACGCCAAGCTCCGACAACATGGCAAGCATGATTCTCGACTCAGCAGCTGGAACTGGGGCAGTCGCCAGGGTGCCATACTGGGGGCATCTAATTCAGCTCTGGTTATGCAAACTGCAACCGTACCGGCTACTGCAGAAGGGAATGATCTACAGTGTAAGAGGGCTGAGAGAGAAGAATGGGCTGTTGGCAAAGAAACAAGCTTGACGAAATAATACATTAAAATAGAGATTGTCCCTTGTTACCGAATCGCTTTCCTATGCGCAACATGATTATATACACCTTTCAAAGGATACAATATGCCCTTCGGCTATTCATCTCTACACGTGTCTAGGTTGCAGCCACGCGAATACCATAGCTGGTAGAATTCAGTGCCCGGGATGAAGACAGTATCAGACCCCATTTGGATCAAAGAACACCGGTAACCATATGTAATGTCGTAGAAGCGATACGCATGAGTGCAGTCCGGGACTGTAGCACACACGTCGCCGCAGTTTTCCGTGGCCGAGACTGAGCGTAATCCCAAGAATTGTACCTGCGTCCCATCCAGTGTACCCGTGTCGCGGCAGGGAATATCGGCGATGCATGATGGCTGATGAGGGGGAGGTGGTTGAGACTCTGCGCAAGTCTTGCATTCTCGTGGATAGTAGATGGTTGGCTTTGTCTCGTCGACAACAAACGGGGGCGTCTCTCCGTACGTGTTACATTGGAAATCACCATCTTTTCGTTGGTAATAGATGTACCACGTGCAGTCGAGATCTGATGTGCACATTGCGGCGCATTCCTCAGCCGTGATGTCATCAGCCAGACCAGAGAGGGCGAGGACGTGACCATCAAAGTAGCCCGGATATCCACAGCAACCGTTTGGCCCTTCTGTTCCTTGGGGTGCTGCGCTTGTTGTGGTCGCAGCAGCATCGGATGTTGTCGTCGACAGGATCGAAGTTGAGACAGTGGTGGAATCAGCTGTTAGGGAACTAGATTCACCGGATGTCGTAGAATCGGTACTGGACTCGCTAGATGTCGTGGTTGACACAACAGAAGTTGTGAGGCTAGTGGAATCCGTAGTCGAGCTACTGGATTCGGTGGATACCGTGGTGGAAAGGGCAGTAGTTGAGATGGTCTCGGTAGCCGAGGTACTAGATTCACCAGATGTCGTTGCATCGGTGGCTAGGGATGCCGTTGTAGATATGGTAGACGTTGAGACGGTCGTCGAACCAGTAGCCAATGTACTGGATTCACTGAATGGGGTGGTTGAAGAGCTCAACGCCGAGCTTGGCCGACACAAGCCCCCATACGCCCCCATGGGGGAGAACGCTGCAAGCAGTGTCACAACTGCAAATGCCTTCATGATTGCTCGCTCAACGTCGGAGAGAACCCCGCCATAGCGACACTGGGATGGGTTGACTACTGCCCATATATACCCGCCAAGCAATTTAATAGTTGAAGATCCTGTCTATTTTGGACTTAAATGAGATAATTGGAAGACATGCCGTCGACATTTCACTGGCTGGATCGGGCTGAGGTTTCCGAGAAGGAGTGCTGAGTCTGCTTCGTTCGACGCTAAGGCTCAAACTATTGAGCGCCATGAGACAGGAACCCCTGACTAAAAAGCAGGCCAATGGCCAAGTTTTGCCAAGCTATCTGGGATTATCGATTGCCGCGCGGCGTTCTGCTCAGTCTCGACCGCTTCTCTCTGTCGATCCGCTATGATTAGTTGTCGAGTCCGCTGGAACTTAGCGCACAGTAGGTCTTGCATTGGCCTTCAATAAGTTGCGTCCATGCAGAGATAGCCCCTTGATTGCAAGGCATCTCATGGCCTCATTGATATGGGCAACAATGCCACTGATTCATTGTATTTGACCACGATAAACTCTTCGCAGTCTGCGAAATTATGGTGCTTTATCTTTAGGGACAAACTGAAGACCGAAGGTGTCTGGGGATGGGCTCAACAGCTTTGACAGTGATACAACTGCTTGAGCTGTGATTCCCCCACCTGAAAGCGTCGGCCAAGTTCCTCGCGCTTGCTCATCTTGGTCAGTTCTGGCATTCACTAATATGAGTTCTTATTATTGGTCAATAGACTGGAAGATAGAGAGCCGGGCGCGAGAACAAAGACGGAGAAGATAAACATCATGCGACATAGCAACACCCTAATTTGGTCGGATTTCTCCTATTTGCCTAGTTAAACACCCAAACATCCCGTCATCTGTCCTTTTTCTCCTCACCCGCCCCTTCACCCAAGCCGGCGAAATCTTGGCTCGAAAATGTTCAGCCAAGGCCTATCCTTGTGCAAGGCCGCTTCAGCCATGCGCTCAAGGAGATCTCTGATACCGTCATAGGTATAAAACTCAATGTCCCACGGTGTCCAACTGATGAGCACGTACTCCAAGTCCCGAAAGCTTTCCATGCTTCCATAAGTCTCCTCCACCACACGGTCCAGTTCACGCCGCTGGGAATCGTTCCTCTTCTCATACTCCTTGAGGAAGTAGTCCTTGCGCTCTTGGACCATCTCCGGGGGCAAGAGGAAGAGATGGCCATTTGATTCCTCGCTGTTTTGATCACCCGAAAGACAGATGGCTCGGAAGCTCCCAACTTCAGGCCAGTCCAGTCTGTTGTCAGTCCAAGGCGATGGATCGTCGTCGCGTAGCAAGGGAATGCAATTCCCTTCAAGGAAGTCGATGTCCTGCCAGCATACATTCTCGGATTTGACCAAGTAATCAACCAGATTCTGGCCGTTCCACATAGATTCTAATCCATTGGTGACACTGAGGAATTCCTTGTAGTCTTCAGGAAGAGTGACTCCAAGTCGCTTCTCCAGACCTTCAATCTCTGATGAAGAGCATGGTGATCTCAAGAGGCCATTGGTATCTTCGGGCCGAGACCGGGGCTTCTCTGGAGGACGGTACGCTGCAAGTACGTCGTACGGGCAGTTGTGGAATGTGTTTGCACTGACGGCGTGAGCCAGCTTCTCAATGCTCTCGCCCTTGTATCGACGCTTTGGTCCATGCTCCAAACGATGCTCGGCCATTTGCAGGGCCCGGGTCACCGCCGGCCTGAGTTTGGCCGGATGAATCTGGAGAAGACCGAGAATAGGTCGGCTAGGTGTTGCCAAGAGTTTCTTCCAAGCTATGCATGAGCAGGCCAGTTGTTCAACTTGTTCCTCGTACTGAAATCTCCCACAGATCCTCTCGAATGTAGTCTGGACCTCTTCTTCCTTCCCCAGCCGCAGGTAGATGTCGAGGGCAATCATGAGTCCGGCCGTACGGTACACCTGGACATAGGGATAGGGATAGATGCCTTGGCGCCACCACATGGCTAGTTTTGAGTAACGGACGGTCATAGGTCCGTTGGGGTTCGCGGCGAAAGAAAACTCCCCATTCTTCCACATGATTTCTGCCTGAGCAACTTGTCCAGCCAGAGTGCCATTGTAGTCGGGCAGTATAGTTGCAATCCCCTGATACGCCATGTCCAGTGCCTTCTTGGCCGTCTCTTCTGAGACTTGCCATTCTTCATTGAACCTCTCAAGCCATGGGGTTCGTCCCTTAGCCCCGAGCTCTTGGAGCTTCTCCTCGGTACGTTCCTCGTCGGGTATCCATGGAGGCCATGAAGAGGTCGCTTCCCACGCAAAGTACATGCAGGGTTTGAGGAACGGATATGAGTGACCCAGGACATCAAAGGGATCGATGCCTCGATTCTTCAGAGTTTCGAGGAGCTTGGTAGCGCCTTCGACCTCGCCAAGAACTGCAAAGCCTAAAGCGGTTTCAATAATGCCAGTGGCAGCCTGCTGGAAGAACCGATAGTCGGCAATGGTGGGTTCATCGTCGACATGGCGAAGGATGAATTCGAACGGGAATTGCTCCGGTTTTGGCCCATCGATATACTCTGTCGCCATGATGCAGAAAGTGCGCTGAAAAAAGTTGATCGAGTCTTGGATAGGGATTCTCGCCAAGATAACTTACAAATTGAGTCGTGCCGGCGCGTTCAAGGACCCGAGATGTTAGACACTGACGTCACGTGTAAGCAGGGCTTATTGAGTCATGACGCACGACTGCATTATAAGCCCGGTTTAGTATTGGCGCACTAGAGGGGATATGGCTTTGGAGTGGCTGTCTGACGAATTATTGTTTCATTGACAATGTTGATGCACCAAGATCCTACGTTAGACCACATGTGGAGAAGATTGGAAGAGGAAGCTATTTTGGTCAAAGTTAGAATTCACGAACCAACGTCGATTCCCGACTATAACGAATAAAAACCTCCCGAAAGCTTCCTATTTATCTATTAGCAGCGAAGAGAGCCTAATTATGAATACTTGAGTACCTCTTAGGTTGCCGAGGATATCGGAGTGTTCGAGCTTATCTTCCCCAAGCCTCGAACTTGTGTAGGTCGGTCTTTGTTGGGGGCAGGATACCTTTAGCTAAAATAAATTCAAAGACACAGAGTATTTTTGAAGGAAGCCTCCTGCTATGCCGCCATATGAGCAAGTCTTTAGTTAGAAGTAAACAGAGCTCGCTCGGCAAACTTGAACACAATGAGGGCGCACACGTGACCTTGACTTGACTGGCCCCACACTATCCCCATGTCGTCTGTTGGTCTGACTCCTCGCGACCACAGAGACAGCACGTCACTTGGACTCATTCGACCCGTTCACACGCCGCTAGAAGGTGAAGCGGCTAACCGATAAGCTCAAAAGTCGTGTCAATATATCTCATGAGCCAAGAGACACAGGGGAACGGGCAACTTCTGAACATGACCCCAGCAGTCACAGATGCGGAACCAGAGACAACTCATAGACCAAAAGAAGCAGAGCAGGCTGATAACTGTATGCTTGAATGCCTTCCCCCAGAGGTCCGACGTTACATCCTTTCGATACTGGATCTTCCACACCTCAGCGCACTGGTCCACGCTTCCCCCACCTTTCACCAGCAATACCTTGTTGACTGGAGGTATCTCCTTTGCAAAAGCCTTGAGGCGACCATTGGTTGTCTGACCATCGAGGCTTATGCTGTTCATCGTTTATCCACTCCACGGAATACCTCGGACTTCTTGGAGTGGTATTCAGAGAAATGCTCGCAGCGTGCGGTGGCAATTTCCAATGACCTCACTGAAGGTGTAGCGTCCATCATAGCTGGCTTTTACTTACGTTCAGTTAAGCCCGTTGTGAAAGACTGCGCTCGACGGATGCTGGAGAATCTGGCCAAGAGTGCAGGCAACAATCATGCCGACCAGCAAAAGATTCGACCTTCTCGAACAGAGATGATGCGACTGACGCGAGCTGCATACCGCTTCCAATTACTCTGTCAACTCACCAGTCCCGAGAGGACTTTGAGATCCTCTACAGAAGAAAACCTGCTGGCCCTCCTCAACATCATCGAGCCATGGGAGATTGAGGAGCTTTTCGCTTTCTACCAGTTTGCCCTCAATGTTTACGACAAGGTCTTCACCGACATTTACTGGGACCTGCATCCCGACAACCCAAAGTTCGACGACCAAGGTCGGCCTCCGACACCGGACGGCGCTTTCGACCTAGACAGTGGCTGTAAGTTGCGCATAAACCGCAATTTAATGGCCCTAATGATGCATCGATATTGACATTACAATAGTTGTGCGTGATAATTTTCTAGAAGGGACAGCCATACGCGGCCTCACATTGTTTCACACGGTTCTCTTTCAAATCAAAGAGCATGAGAATCTCGTATCGACTATGCAAAAGCAAATCCAAAGCTCATATATCCCGATTAACAGCATGGTTGGAATATTTGGCGAAACGCAGCAGATCATACGGCGGCAGGAACAACCATCTGAGAGGGATCAAATGGAAGCCGATAGAGTCCCGTTGGTGTTTGTTCGAGACGAGCTGGATAGGCCACCGCGAGCTTGGACGATGATTTGGGGAGATACATATAGTAATGTCTACGGTTCGCATATCCCGGATGAAATGCGAGGCTGGGGTTATGTGTTCTGGGATGAGGCGACGCTGAAAAGGACTGGAGGTGCTGAGTTGCTGAGACATCAGTGGGAGGAGTGTTGGGGGGATTATGATCCTCGAGAGGATTTTGTGAGATTCGAAGAGGGTAGTCTTGAGGAATAGCTCGAGGTATGACAACAAATGGGATATAGGTACTATGTCTCGGCGGTTGCCTTCTGGAGAGCGATTGAAGACAGATATCGGTAAAGGTCACATTGTTGCAGGCATATCTTTCTTTGGCTGACGTTCGATGATATACGTGGCGTCATTGAAATGTATAAACATGTCTCATAAGAGCATCTCCAACTATCAACAATTTGGTCGAACCTTATAGGCCCAACCAGCTCCAACTCTGCACACTCGTAGACGAACACTTACTCACATCGCCAGCTCTTGGGAGACGTCGAGTCACCTCCAATATACACATTGCGTCGTGGCCATCGACAGTGTCTTCTCGAGGCAACCTTCTTGCTCCCCGTCAACGCATACTGTGTACCCAAAACGGACTCTGGAGCCTTGCCCTTCTCGACCCAATTCACAATGGCTGCCAGTACGTTGCTCTCTGGCTCGTACTTGTCGAGAGTGTCCAGATTGTTTCCAATCTTGTTGGCGCCAGTTCCTCCTCGGCAGTGAGCCATGCCGGAGATGCGGAAATAGCGGTAAAACTCATCCAGTTCCTTGGATGATAGCTCCATCGTTCGACTAACGTGGTCGTAGTACCGAGCCGAGTTGTCGCTGCTGATGAGAGGATCTTGAAGGCCGTGGAAGTGAATGATCTTGGCGCCTCGGTCGCGGACTTGACTCAGGTCACCGTTCCAAGTCTTGACACCGTAGTCGTCCCTTCCAGACAGTTGAACCCAGTCGTTGACGTTGAAAGTCCAAGGATCCCACGACGGATTCTCGAGAACAACATAGCGCATCCAGTCAAGAAGATAACCGAAAGGCTGGTTAGACACCAATCGGTCGGTGATGTTACTGCCAGGCTGCAGCCGTGGGTAAACGAGCTCTCCCTCTGGACCGTAGGCAGGTGAGAGAACATCTCTGACAGCAGCAGCTTGCGCGCCCGTCAGACAGGTCTTTCCCCTGCGTTTTCCACAGATGAGGGCCTCGGGTCGGTATTGGCAGAGATCAGGGTCCTCGATGACACCATCCTTGACACCGTCTAGCTCATCACACTGCTCAAGAATGTCATCGTAGACAGCGTTCCACTCAGCGGCGCCAAGGTAGCTCGGAGATCCTGGCTTCCCAAGGACCTTGGGAAGGTAACCAGTCCAGAAGAACAGAGCCGTCATGTCAAAAGCAGGCGCGCCTGCAACGATGCCGTCGAAGTCTTCGGGGAATTCTTGAGCCTCCTTGAAGCCTTGCCTTCCGCCTGTCGAGCAGCCGAGGTAGTAGGACTTCTTGTGTCGAGTGCCGTAAAAGGTCTGAACGATCTTCTTGCCGAGGACTGCTTCTAGGTGAATGGCACGATATGCGTAATCTTCGACAACGCCTGGATGCTTGTAGAAGGGCTTTCCTTGATTTCCGTCATGGCCGTTGTTTGTGCCAATAGTCGCAAAACCATGGGAAGAACCGTAGTTGAGGTCATCATACTTGAAGCAACCTCCCAATCCTCCGTTTCCAACACCCAAGAATCGACCACTCCAGTCCAAAGGAAGCCAAGCCTCAAAGCGAACACTGCTATCTGAGCTGGTGGCGACGTCGAATGAGAGGCGGCAGATGTCAGACTTGACAACTTGAGATGTGAGAGTGCAAGTCGGGTCGTAGTTGGGAAATGTCAAATTTGTGCCGGCTTTGACAAGTTCAGAGAGATGAATTGTTGCATTGGGGAGCTGCACTCTCTCTTTCAAGCCAGTGCAGCCATTGGAGTAGGGGGAACTTTGGCTTGGGGAGGCCCCAACCCTTGGCAGGGCAAGCAAGATGAGTGAAGCGAGGGCCGGTGTCCAAGCCATGGCCAAGGTGATGACTTGCAGTCGATAGAGTTTGAGAGGGAGATGCAGATAGGCGAGAGATCATCAGGGGGAATGGTTCCCAACGCTGAAACTTATAGTCAGATAAAAGTACAGGAGCCTAATAGACTCGGTCGAAGTGACCTCGGTCCCCCCGTAGTCAAGTTGCCATCTTTGAATCAAGCCCCGCAAAGATCTACAAGCTTATCCCCGCGGGATCCATGGTGTCTGGGGTAAAGAGACCGGCAGATGGTGTCGGCACAGATCATGACTAGGGGAAAAGGCCATTAGTGGGGTGAGGTTGTATTTCCTTCGACGGATATCTCGTGGATATTTTCATATCCGTCTTTTTAGTCCAGGGTGTTCTCCGCCCCCGCATTCAGTAATTTAGTGCCAAGGGGTCGGATATCGTATTCGGCAGTAATTGCTGGACCTGTCGTGAACGAGTGATGGAGTTGATTACGGACCCTGCAGATATTTTGGGAATGTCCTTCTATTTCTGTCGGAACTATGTCGCCGATATTGAGTTGAGTGTCTTTTCTAACCCACGCTGGCTATGCGGGCATCGGCCCAAGGAGAGAGTGTTTCACATACTATTTCCACGAACCTTATTCTATGGATCAGGTGTTTATGGATGCAACAAGGATGTCTTTTCTAGAGAATAGTTGAGTCGAAAAGTCCTGTTGCCAAGGCGGGATCGACCTTCATCTCACTACAGTGTGTAACAAGCCTTGACAACTCACATTGTCTTTTTTCTCACATGCCTATCAAGTGAAGGATGTTTAGGTATCGCTAAGATGCTATTGTCAATGTTGAGGTGTGAAACGCATTGGGGCGAGGCAGCAGACAGACGATAATTTCTACATCACCACTCAGCTGACAGTCTTGCTCTTCCATGTGGGCTGGAGTGCGCCATATTCTGCACACTACCCGATTGAGGCGCAGGACTTCGGATCAACTATTGCCCTTGGATGACTCTTCCCTCTTTCAGCTCAAGCTGCCTGAATACCTTCAAACCACGTCGACCGCCCACCTCCTTCACCACAATGACCCAGTTCCAGTATCGGGGCATGGATGAAGGAGACCAGCCTATTCGGCTGGTTACCATCCTCCCAGGCTCTGAAAGTCAGCCCATCTCTCTTCAACTTCATCACACAACAATGACACAAGAGCCACTGCCCACCTATGAAGCCTTATCCTATGTATGGGGCTCGCCAGATGGTGGAGTTGCAGTTTCGGTTGCCTACAGCGACGACCCTCACCAGTTAACCTTGATGGTTGGACGAAATCTTTGTGTTGCACTACAGCATCTCCGGCGGGCCGACGAGCGTCGGACAATGTGGATCGACGCCGTCTGCGTCAACCAAGAAGACATTGCCGAAAGAAGCAGCCAAGTTCGAAACATGGGCAATGTGTACAGATTGGCGAGCCGCGTGGTTGTTTGGCTCGGCGAGGCCAA
This sequence comes from Fusarium phalaenopsidis, assembly GCF_050370095.1. Lineage (NCBI taxonomy): Eukaryota > Fungi > Ascomycota > Sordariomycetes > Hypocreales > Nectriaceae > Fusarium > Fusarium phalaenopsidis. The sequence continues at coordinate 691,695 of NW_028145393.1, forward strand.
AAAAGACAGTGACTTCGTCATGAGTTTGCTGCGAGATGTGGGAGCTCGAATGCAACAGGAGCCTAATGACTGGATTCAATACTTGGAGTCCGAGGCATATCAATCTCGGGCCATGCATGCCCTAAACTTCCTTCTTTTACGTCCCTGGTTTAAGAGAGTCTGGATTCGACAAGAAATTGGACTGGCAAACGACGACTCTGTGGTCATGTGTGGCCATATGGTGATGCCTTGGCAACATTTCCGCGAAGTCTTGAGACAGCTGCGTACACAGCCTTATGTGGAGCACCTGGGGGAGATGGCAGTGGTGCTAGAAGAAACACGTCGCACCATACTTCCAATGTCAAAAAAGATTAGTCCTCGGCTGTTCTCCCGGCTCTACCAGGCGAGACCATCACAATGCCTCGACCCCAAGGATAGGATCTACGCAAACCTCAACCTGACTGAACCGATATATCGTGACAAGATCAAGGTCGACTACAACATGTCAACTTTGGACCTCTATAGGCAGGTTGTCCTTGTCGATCTCGAGATGGGAGACCTGTCGATACTTGGTCACTGTGACATTTCAACTCGTCCTACAGACTGGCCATCTTGGGTTCCAGACTGGTCAAACCTGTTTTGCACGAGGATCTTGGCCAAGGCAAAGAGTAGTTCTATTCTACTTCCAGACGGCGAATGTGTCGGAAACAACATTCTACAGGCGGCAGGTCTCATCATCTCCCGCATCGAGTCGCTCGACAAGACTCGGTTCTACCGTGACCGCTCCAACTTCAACACCGAGCTGCAGCGGCTCGCCAAGACAAGGATTACCGGCTCCTATGTCAACGGCCAGAGTCTCTTGGAGGCGTTTTGCGATACCATTTGCTGTGGTGACTTCAACACACCTGAGCTCGACAGCGACTTTCCGGTCCTTGAGATAACAATGTCATATGTCGAGAGTCTTGCTGAGAATGCCGAGAATCAGTCTAGCAAGCCCCCTACGGCCTTGGAATATCATATTCCCCGACATTGCCACGGCCGATCAATCTTTTGGACCGACCATGGGCACCTGGGCCTTTGCCCTGCTGGGAGTCAGCCCGGGGACGTCATCGCCATTTTGCTAGGTTGTGATGCGCCGCTGGCTCTGCGCCCGAATGAATCTGGGGCATATGAAGTTGTAGGACAGTGCTATGTTTCTGGTTTCATGGATGGTGAGGCCATCCTGGGTGAGCTTCCACACCGCTCGATGAAGGATCCCAGGGTTGCTGCCTTTCGAAGCAGAATGGAGGGTCTCCAAGGTGTTTGCCAGGAAGAAGAAATGCCTAACAATCTGGACAACGAACACGGTACAGCTGCGGACTGTAAGGAGCACATGGGCAGTGGCAATAGAGGCAGCGATTGGGACAGGAGTGATGATGATGATTCCTGGCTCAGAAGCGTCACGCCAGAAATGCTCCGCAAAGCTGGCATTGACGTCAAGGTGTTCAGATTGATATAGGTCGTCAACATGAAAAGAAACCTTCATTCTCTCTGTTTTTAGTACTTGGGGATGCTCACACCATACGTACTTCTATCCTCGAATCTTCTCGAAATACTAAACGGCGCGTCCTGCCACAAGGTCTTATCATCTTGCGGCCATGGTAGAAAGATGTTAAAATCCTTCAGATGCTTCATTTGCTTCAACGGCGCCAAAGTATCCTTCTCCAATGTCTTGAATTCTGCTCTCCGGTCTCCAGAAGTCCATACCATAATCTTCAATGTCTTCAAGTTCGATAGCTGTGCCATCTTTGCGCAAAACTCGTTCCAGACTTGATCGCTGTCAGGCGAGGAGATGACAATAGAGAAGTCCCAGGCTTGCGGGTGACTGTCATAGTACTGGGTGTAGCCGCGGATAAAGTGCCAACCGACCTCGAGATGCTGTATGGCCGCGATGTGTTGTGGAGGCAGCAAGGTCTCTATCGAGGTGAGGGGTACCTTGTTGTCATTGGAGCCAAAGCCAACGCAGAATGTGTTGTTTGAGTAGAGGCAACAGATGGACTCGACGTAGCTTGTGGTTATTAGAATACTGTTCACCGACTGGCCAGGACTGTCATTTCTTACGCTGCTCTGCAAGTCATTGGAACGTTTAATAGCCCTCGTTTCGGCCACCACTTGAACTCATTCAGTTTCTCTGCCTGTACGAGACGCTCATTCTTGGTGGTGAGGTATAGCTTCTGGCTACCCATGGCGTAGCTCCATATCTGGGCGCGAACCTCTGGCGGCAGACGAAATAGCGGTGACTGGGGTTGATCCGTTGGCGTGGCAGAGAACTTGTCTTCCAAGGATATCTTATAGAGGGGCTTTCCGCTGTCAGGATCGTACAGAGGCCACCAAGGCTCCGGCTCTACAGGTTCGTGCTTTGCAGGGAAGAGTTTAGCGTGCATCTCCTCAATCTCACGCGGCGTAAGAGGCTTTTGCGGGATCTTGGGGCCGTCATATTCGTAGGGTTTGGGAGTGGCCGAGTCTGTAGAGCTACCGCCGGCAGCGTCTTTCATGCCTAATAAACGGCTTAGGAGACCCATGGCGAGGGAAGACAGGGCAGCGATGGCGCGCTTTGAACCTGGCTGAGATGTGTTATCGTGACGAGTGATTTTAGGCAGTGGAGGTCGTAAGCTAGAGTGACCAGTCACGTGGGAAGACTGTGCATGAAGCTATTCTATGAGACGCCCTCTTATTTGCTGGAGCTGACGGAGGCTGGTAAGGATCAAAGCGCGAGCTAAGAAACAGCAATGTTCTGCCTTGTGGCACAGCAAACAAAGACAAGGCCGAAATCTCCTAAAACTATTAAGGATAGGGGAAGACCCGAAATCGCTTGCCCATAAGCACCCTGACCCAGAAAGCGAATGTGCGGAAATGGTTGCCTATTCCGCGGCGTTGAAAGTCAGCCTACCCTCGTTAGAATTGCAGTCATCTAAGATTGAACCAATCTCCATTGTTTTGATTCAATTAAGGACCATATCTATACATTTTCAAAACACTCCAGCCAAACTACATGTACGAAAGAAATCGCTATGCCAGAAGCCGCTTTACAACACCAGATCCATGCACCTCATCTGCCTTGGTAGCAAACTCCTTAATCTCCTCCCATACATGATCGCCCAACCGCTTCAGCTCAACAGGCGCTATAAAGGGGCGCGCATCCTTAGAGATGGCATCGTCAGTCCACATCTCTCCCCGTCCCTCGACGCCTAGGTTCAAACTCGAAATATAAATGTTTGCGCCCTGCTCGGGCGTCCGCGCTACTGTACCATTGACAACTCGGGCCATGGCCCCCAGTACACCGCTATTGGCAGAATGTCGCGATAGCTCTGAGTTTACTGCACCTGGGCAGACAGAGGACACCAAAACCTTTGGTTGACCGTTCGAGTCATTGAGCGAGGGAAGCATTGCCAGGTGTCGTTTGCCGTATTCGCACATGAGCTTGGTGCGCGAGTAGTGCCACTGCCCTCCCATCATTCCAGGCGGGAAATTCTCCTGCTTTGAAAGCTCACGAAGAGGGTGGTCAAAGTCCACATATGGCGAGAGGCTGGACTTCTTCACCAACCACGCGCCCCCGGAGCTGACGATGGTCAGGTGAGGTCTATCGGCAACCGATTCGTTGTGGACCCGAGGAGAAGCAAGAAGTAGGGGCATGATGATCAGTGACATGAGCACTGGTGAGATGGCGTTGACTTGTAGACTCGTCTCGTAGCCTGTTTCCGAAACTTGGCTGTAGGAGCCCAGCAGAATCCCGGCGCTGAGGATGGCGTGGTCGAGATGGTCGGTCGCTTGCGCGAGGTCGCGAGCAAAAGCATACATGGATTTCGGAGATGTCAATTCTACGACTAGAGGGATGATTATCGGTGTCAATGATTGGGGAGTCGAGGTAGCCGCCAAGTGCTCCTCGATGAGAGCCTTGGTCTTCGATGCTTTGCTGGCATCTCGAGCGGTGACAATCAGCTTGGCCGGGCCCTTGGTAGCCAGCTTCTTGGCCGCCTCGAGTCCGATTCCAGTCGATGCTCCAACGAGCAGAACCGTGAGTCCATCGAGGCGAAGGGAGGACGGCTTCGGGGGATGCAGACGAGCTGTGAGGACCTTGAACATGGTAATGGAAGAATTGATGAGATGATGAACGTGGAATCAAGGAAGAAATTCTCGAATTTATTTACCTGAATTCTCACATGAAATTCAGAGATAAATCTCATCGTCAATATAGGCAACCTATTCCGATTCTAGGGATGTAGTTGACAAGCGTTGCGTTCGCTGAGAGCATGGCGGGTTCGTTTTGCGGGTTCGGAGCGCGGATACGGGTCACATTTTGGTGGTGAATACGCGGCTTCGTATACGAAAGCGCGGATTCTATGCGAGCGAGACTAGTCGAGGAGGGGACTGGCAGTTGGTGGAGTGGTGGCTGACTAGGATGACGAAGGGGACATCAACGCTCACTGTCTTATGACTAACAGGTTCACTCTGAATATCGCGAGTCAATTTCACATCTGGATCCTCAGAAATGTGGGTGTAATGAGTGAATGAGTGCTATATGCTCTACTTCCGATACCACATCCTAGATGTCTTGGTCCGGCGAATCTTCCTCTGCAGTTGAAACATCCCATATATCAAGGCCTCGCAAGTTGGAGGACATCCAGGCACGTAAACATCAACAGGGACAATCCTATCAACCCCCCGAACCACAGAATAGCTGTAATGATAATACCCGCCCCCGTTGGCGCAGCTGCCCATGCTGATAACCCACCGAGGGTCAGCCATCTGGTCGTACACCTGCCGCAGGGCCGGCGCCATCTTGTTGGTCACCGTCCCGGCTACTATCATAACGTCGGCGTGACGCGGAGATGCCCGGAACATGAAGCCGAAGCGGTCCTGGTCGTATCGTGGGCCGGCGATCTGCATCATCTCGACTGCACAGCAGGCTAGGCCGAATGTCATGGGCCAGAGGGAGCCCTGTCTGGCCCAGTTTGTGATAACATCGAGGCTGGCTCTGTTCAGAGGTTTCTGTTGGCTAGAGGTTCTTGTCTGCTACGTCAAGCTGAATTGGAACAAGACTTACACTACGTACTCGGCGATTGACGATGGCTTCTGATTTTCGGATTGAAGCGCCAACTCAACTCGTGGAGGCTTCTTGGAGATGGTGCTGACAGTCCGCGCCAACATAAAAGAGGTGGCGGGAGCGGCTCTCTGCCCTCCAAGGCATGCCCGGCGCAACATGGCAGTCGACATGATGATGAGAACGCAAAGGATGGCGACGGAGCAACATCTTGTACATATACGTAGGCCTTGATAATGGATTTACCCCAAAATCTTGTCTGATTCTCCTGGCCCCAATCGGATTCTCGGAATGCCATGGAGCCCGAGTCTCTGTAATTATAACCACTCGGGTTTGGTGTCTTGCCCAACTCCGCGGAGTCCGCGCACACCCACAATCACCCGGTTTCATCCCCCATTTTTTCTCTGCTACTTTCCAATCAAGTATATCTACACCTCTGTGGCTTAAGCGCGTTTAAATTTGCTCCTGGCCGGTCACTTGAAGATTGGCGGCTCTTCGTTGCAGGGGTAGACACTTGTGCTGCCGCATGGACAGACGATGTGACATGTCTCGAGACCCGAGATACGATATGCGACCCCAGAGAGGAGTTTTTGACGAGTAAAGCCGTCGGTGTAGAAACTGACTGGGGTGCAAACGCATTCTGTAATGCGGATCTTATAGGAAGGCGATTCCGGTTCAAAGCGTGAAAGGGTGTCGAGGTAACAGGGGCTAAGGTTCCGCAAGGCGTTCCTCTGGCCATTTGGCTCATGGTTAAAGTAGCATTAGTAAGGTGATCAAAACCATTAACGGGACTCGGGCGTGCCAAAACACCTGATCGTCAGGACAGAGGCTTTGTTCTTGGAAGTGCCTTCGCTGCAGGTTATGGTTCCTGTTCCACTGCCGCTTGTTCATATAGACTTCTTAGGGTGTGATTAGCGCCTGATAACTGGCTAAAGATGGTCAGTATCGTCTCCTTGGGATTAAATTCGTTTATCGCAGTCAGGCCATGGATTGGTGAAGATGTCATGGGTGCGTTCTCTTGAATAGACCTGTCATAATATCATACCTGGTGGGCTAACCTTTGTACTCGCTAACAAGCTCGTGTAGCCTCTATGAAGCAAAAAGCAAGATACCAAGACCATACTTAAATAACTTTGGGGTTTCCATATTGCACGATCACAGGTATGATGTTGAGCAGCATATATGGCTTCATTACCTCCGTACCCGTTGAGCAGTGTCTTTCGATTTTGCCTTTGATATAGTGAATAGAGAGCAGTCTCATTGTCGTGGCCACTTGGCCCCCACCATCATAGGGTAAGTACCGGTAATTGGCATCTATGGCGGAGTCAATGCATGAGACTGAGAGTTGAACATTGGATTTCTTCCGGAGTCCAGGCAGCTATAAACCAGAGCTTATCAACCAGAGGTGTTGATGTACCGAATCTAACGTCGTAGTGGCCAAGTCAATTCTCAGGCGGAGATAGCCATAACTTGAAGTGCACACAAGACTCTAGCCATCTATTAGCAGCAGCTGGAAAGATAATGGTGATATACGTAACGGATGAAGGTGGAAGGAAAAGCCAACTATGTACTGGTATCAATATTAAATTCGATAAAGAGCACCTCTATGTAGCCAGTAGCCAATGACGGTCCCATACCGCAGCTAGACCTCCTCTACTTTCTACTCCATGGGCGTGTATCCAATTCCATCTCCCACACCGATATAAACATAATATCCCGTACCACTAAGAGTGGTATAAAACCGATTCCATCTCTCGCCACTTGCCCCACGAGTGCAGACTTGCGCAAAATCTTCGCCATTGAACTCCACCACACAAGTGGGAGCGGGTACTGAGCAGACAAGCTGGCCCTGAACTGGTTTCTCACATTCGAGGTAGGCCAGGGTACCTCCTTGGGCATCACAATAGGCAATTGGGCCAGGAGCATTGTTGCTATAGTACTCGATGCATACGTACTGGCCTTTGTCAGTGCGGACATAGCCCCCCGTGCCAGGCTCGATTGAGAATTGGACAGTTCGGTGGTAGGGAAGTTGGGGGTTGGGCTTGAATATGGCGTAGCCCGATGTCTCCCGATAAGTGCTTAGAAGCTCGCCATCGATATTGGCACCGCTTGCGACAATGTTGAAAGTAGCAATGGGTTCAGGTCCTTCAGAAGTTGAGGATGTCGCGGCAGAAGTAGTAGTTGACACTGATGGGATGGTGGAAGAAATCGCACTTGTTGTCGAGATGCTCGCAGTCGTCGAAGCGTCAGCAGTGGCGCTGGTTGTAGAAAGAGTAGAGGTTGTCTCAGTTGAGGTGGAAGACTCGTCGGTTGAAGATGCGCTCGCGGTGGTTGTCTCAGTAGAGGCAGTGCTAGTGGCGACCGAGGCGCTCGTTGTCGACGTAGTGAGCCCGTCAGCCGATGATGCAGTTGCAGAGGAAGCGATGGACTCGGTCGAGGAGGAAGCTGAACTGGCTGAGGATGTCATCGACACGGACACGGACTCTAAAACCTGGTGATTAGTTACCAATCTCTGAGGGATTATATGTAAACGACGGCTTGGCACTCACCTAAATTGGGTGGCCGGCATAAACTCACGGCACCAGAGTCGACGCCCAGGAGGCAGACAGCCAGCGAAAGCAAGACTGTGGAACGCATGTTGAACATTGACCAGCAAATGCAAGACGAAACAGGAGACAAAAACTAGAAGGGGTGCTTGGTCTATTTATTGGAAGGCGATTGAGATGTCTAATTGCGGTGGAGAGGGTCGAATCAATAGTTCCTTTGTCCCCAAATAAACGGCGTCTACAGATCGATTGTGGGCGGAGCTGAGTGTTATGCGAGCACTAGCTTGGTGATCGACGCCACGTTTGGGCTGGAACGTGGTCGACTTTTGCTTGCCAAGTCAATTTGCTGAACTTCCTTTGACTACTTGTTGCCATCACTATTTCCGTTCTTTTGCAACACTCGAGGCTCTCTGTGTTTGGCATTTATTTTGGGCATGGTAGCTAAGGATCAAGACCTCGGTGCCTTCATCAACGTTAACAATCACATTTGGGTTCCCTATGATGCAGGCAAGTCTTGTATTGTTCGATACGAAACAAGCGTGCGTTAGCTAAGTATCTAAACTTGAAGAGCTTTCTAAAACTGAAACTGGCCAATGCAGCCAAGATGCCCAATGTGCCCCCAGATGAGCTGCGATGGCTTTGATCAGGTACTCTCCACCATCACCGAGGATCCAGGCGTCTCTATTCCGGTGTAGCAGAACTGCGTAAAATGCCAATATAACGAGTGCTTCCGGCTGGCGCTGGCTGAGAAGATCAATATACTCTTCGTTCAACGTGACACAAAACATGAGCGTAGCATCAAAACGCCGACCTTGCTGCCGTAAGTTGTGATGAATAGAAAACGCTTGTTGCAACATGGATATGGTCTTTCGATATGCATCAACGGATGCTGAGCCAAGACCAGACTCGCCAATCATCCTAGATAGGGGCTCTGTCTCGCCCGTTGAGTCACTGCCAGGTGGTATGGCGTCCTCGACCCGTTGAAGGAAGTCTCCGATTCCTGATTTTTTGATCATACTCCATGACTGTCCGGTCACTGCCCGGACGCCGCGTTGTATAGACAAATACCTCACAAATCTGTCTAGGACGGCGCCCAGGTGTTCTCGCGGACCCTGAAGGGTGTCGCAAAGGACATGGACTCCAAGCAAAGATGAAAAGAGAAACATGGGCACGCATGTTGCTTCTGAAACCTCTTCTCTTGCCTCGTTGAACAATGCTACCGCTCTAGTCTGGAGGGCCGTGGCTTGTTGAAGATGCTTTACTTGGGTCGGAGCGCTTTTGCTGAGGTGGAGAGCCCCGATGGCGAGGAGTTGGTTCATGAGGTATGGAGATGTCAAGGCGTATTCCATGATGTTGTTGACAAGGGTGTGGCCAAAAGAGTCGCCCAACAACATGTCGGGAATGCTTGTTTCGATGTGGTGTAGGAGAGCCAGGTGGTCGAGATTAAACAAGTCGCCCCTTATCAATGGAGCGTTGTAAGTGCTTGGAATACCCTCAAAGGATCTGTCACTGGAGGGGTTCGATGTTGGGGTGATAGCCGAGAGAAGAGTTGGGGGAATGAGACCAGGGGTGTCGCTGTTAGGGGTCCCATATGCAGGATCACAGCTGGCTGGAGACGCATGTGTATCGGGACTTGCTTCTTCCGGGAGCGGCGACAAGTCAGTAGCGTTATAGGCGCACTGGCGATTCGATATTTTGCAGTTCAGACAGATCGGCCGGGATTCGTCACACTTCATGTGTCTTTGCTTGCAGACAGCGCAGCCATTGCGAGACTTGCGATGCGCCCGACGGGGCTTGACTGACGCGGACCTATCAGCGCTTTTCTTTTTCTGACGAACCATGGCAGTCGATCGATATAGTAATAGTTGGGTGAGCGAGGAGAGAAAGAGGCACGGCAATGGAGAGAGAAAAATACGAGGAGGGCATCAAGATTCAGCAAGATCAAAGATGAAGGGGAATACTCGTATTTATCGCCCCAGCTGAGGCCCCTGGCACGTGCACTAGCCTCGATCACCCTGAGTTATGCCATATTTGGTCTAGCTGTCAACCATGGCATTGACTAGACTGGGGTATGATTGGTAGGTGTGTTTTGTGTGAATACGGATACTGGTATTCGTATTCCCTCAACATGCAAAAGCAGAAGGATTGCGCAGCATGAGGAGGATTATCAGGGGCTTTGAGACTCGTGCAGAATGTGTTCACGTATCCTCAGATTAAGTTGGGACATAGATATTTCATCTCCAGCATCTATATATCCCACTTCATTGCACCATGGGCCTTGAACTTGGTATTCACTCAGACTCACCAAACCGTCCTAGATCGAAGGATAAGGATCCCTTTGCTTGCTTCTTTAGTTGGACTCTCCTCAGCAAACGCAAAATCTCTATCCCTCGCCAAAAGACCACGACAAGATCTTCTACCTTTCGTTTGCGACCTCCGATCATTGCCAACCCATCGACAATTTCCAATCACGAGTCGAAACCCGAACCGCACCAAGCCTACAATGTCTACCGAAGGCCTTTTAAAGCCCGTCCCCGGGGTCGAGCCCACGAGAGGTGGCGCCTACCTGTGGCGATATGTCCCGAGCGTGGGAGCTGCCGTCATATTTCTCCTCCTCTTCATGGTTTCGTTTCTCTATATCTCTTGGAAGATTTGGAAGACACGTGCCTATTTCTGCATCGTCTTCGTCGTGGGGTGTTTCTGTAAGTTCGGCAAACCCATGCTAACCAGTCGGCTCCTCAGCTAATAAATCTTGCCAGTGGAAATGGTTGGATATGGTGTTCGTGCGGGAGCTCACAGCAAGACGGGCAAGATTATGCCTTATGTCGTACAAAACATATTCATCTTGATCTCCCCGGCTCTCTTCGCTGCATCAATCTACATGATCCTTGGGAGGATCATCATCAGCATCCGAGCCGAAAAGCACTCCATGGTCAAGCCGTCCAAGCTAACAAAGATCTTTGTCCTCGGCGACGTCTTGTCCTTTATGGTTCAGGGTGGCGCTGCCGGCATGGGGGTTATCCAGAACCAAAGCATCGCTAAGTGGGCTGAAAGGATCGTCATCATTGGTCTCATGATCCAGATCATCGCTTTTGGACTCTTTTGCGTCGTCTCTGTTGTTTTCCACAGGAGAATGAAGCGCGCACCCACGGCAGCGTCGATTGGAAGCCTTGTCCCATGGGAGTCGACTCTGTACATGCTCTACAGCGTGAGCATTCTCATCATGATCCGATCCATCTTCCGAGTCGTCGAGTATGCACAGGGCTATACTGGTTATTCTCTCTCCCATGAGTGGACTTTGTATGTGTTTGACGCTCTTCTGATGTGGATTGTTACCATCATCTTTGCTTGGAGATTTCCGAGCCAGCTTGATGCTGGGCTTTCAAGCAGCTCAGACGACGTGAGGCTGAACTATTCTCCTCAGAAGTAGAGGGTTCATGGATTTATTTTATTATGTTGATATACATCAGATGGGAGATATTGGGCAAAAATGGGACCACTAGATAGTTTCCCCCGGTGGTTTTGGAGCGTCCACATGTCAATCTTGATAATTAGAATTTCCTATGTAAACCTTTCTTGTATCACTAATCACAATATATTGGGCGACCCCGCGTCCTCCATCCCTTGTCTCTACGGTCTCTACGTCCTTGACAGTATTAGAACCTCACCTCCTCCAACGCTATGCTACGGTTAAGCACCCGCAAATTACGGACTGGCTGTCACAACTGCTAAAATAGACATATCAAGTTTGTCGATACGGATCTCTCCTGTATCGGCCCTACCTCTACTCACTGCCATTGCTAGTACCTCAGCATTGTTACTTGGAAAAGTGCTCGGCCCAACCACGACTGACAGATCTGTGCCGTATACGGCATTGGGTTTTGATACCGTCATGTATTAATGACTATGTTTTTTGCTGTTGTGGCCGATGGCTTCTTGTGATCATTGCGGAAAATAGAGAGCTGTGGCGTGTTGGCATCGGCCTATTCTTTTCGATGGGTCGTCAGCAGACGCTCACACGCTAAGGAAGTAGTATTAAACCCAGCACCCATCCTTTTCACGTACTGAGACCATGATAAAATTGTAGTACCTGGGTAAAGGTTTATTATCTTGTACCTAACACTAACAATAGTCCCAATACCCACCCCCTGACAGCTCATCCCCTCCCTAGCCCTAACCCCCCAAAACGAGCTTAACATTGCTTACAGGGGCCGTTTTTAGCAAAAGGGTACGCAGCCTCAAGGTTCTTGCGGAAAAGAGGATCCTTCATCATGAAGGTAGCGGACTTCCAGTCGACAGTGTTCAAAGAGTTCCGGGCAGCAGCAGGCAGCAGCTCATACTGAATGAGAGGGGCAAAACCGCCGCCATCATCCCCAGTGATGTCAAGAGAATGGGTTCCGACAATCTTGATGTCCTGGAAGTACTTGACTTTGAAAGCATCGCCACGGATGTTCCAGGGGTTAACCTTATCCCATCTCTTCCAGCCACCGTGCGCGGAGGTCGAGATTCCTTGAAGCTGAGGCTGGTCGGGGTTGCTGATCCAGACAATGGCGCATTCCCAGTCGTGGCGGTGCCCCCTGGGGATCGGGGAGTCGGTCTGATCCTTCGGGAAGTACCAGCAATACATCATTCCAAACTTTTCTCTATGCCAGGCACCACGGGCATAGGTCTGTCCCGTGCTCCGGGAGCAGCCGCCGGTCTTGCCGCCTGACGGCTCGAGACCACCGCTCCAGTTCCCGTCCTGGTCGACGGCGGGGAATGCCCAGCAGCCTTCAACAGAAAGCAGTGAAGGTTGGTACTGCTTCAAAGCTCGACCGACAGCATCCTGGGCCCACTTCGATGCAATAGGTTGAATAGAGTCGTGGTTTCGCTCTTGAGCTCGCTTGTGCAGGTTTGCGTACCCTGCATCCGCAGGGGCCGGAGATGCCATCGCGCCTGCGAGGGCCAAGGAGATAACGTGCATGAAGTGCATTCTGACCTCGGCTTTGGGTTGGGGGTAAACGGTGCAGTTGCCGTCAGTTGAGTTGTTGAACGAGAGGGTCAAATGGAACCCAGTGTCTGAGGATGGGATAGACGAGGAGTGAAACAGCAGAAAGGGGGGAGAATGGGGGCTTATATACTATAGAGCGAGGCGCCAAGATTCTTGTTCAGGACATGAATTAGTACTGCAAAATGGTTCTTTAATGAATACGAGACTCTAAATACATATTTAACGAAAAGAGTATGCTAATAGTTACCCTTATTTTGCTAGGTCCATCGCTATCCTAATCTTTGCATAGCACCACGATCTACTTGCAAGGGTTTTCGGCCACACCGCCAAGGACAGGGGTTATCGTATCAAACGACCTCCTCAAGTGTATGGGCGTCGCTTTTGAGTTTGGTCAATTTCAAGCTAGACTACCTAAATAGAGCAGCTGCATGAAAATATCTAAAAGTTCGTGCTTATTTATCTGTAATTCGGACCGGTGACTGAAGCGCCAGGAGGGTTCGCATGGCCTAGGATACGAAATTCCTAGGCGACTACAGAGGAGGTCGAGTTGACCGTGACATCGGCCAATTTTCTGTCCTATCTGACCAAATAAAAGAAACCCTCGCTATATTGTGTAGTTCATACTCGCTTTGCCATTGTCTATCTGCTTTAAATATAAGCATAACTATAGTGATTATAGCACTTAAAAGACACTCTTCGACCTAACAGGGCAGTTATATTCATTTCTCGACATGATATTTGTGGCTGAGCACCCCGGACCTGGCCACCCTGATTCGTGGGTTGTCCCCTTGAGTGTGCCATGCATGCCCGCGGGAACCGAACAGTGCCTTATGGAGCCAATCTTTAACGACCCATCGGCCCCGCGGGCCCCGAGAACCTGAAGCAGCCCATTTCGGTATTTGGGACTAGAGCGAGTGAAGAAACGAACTGTAAGTGATGCCTATGTTTGGAAAAATACCAACACGAGCAAGATAATATAGCTGGGTCACTCGAGTTCCGGTTGCAGTAGAAGGGCCGATTCTTGACTTTGGGTATACTTCCATTGACAAAAGTTATAGCAAACACGACGTACCAGTTGGGCTGAAATGGTACATATGTAGGTAGGCGGCTGCAAAGAGGCTCTATACTATTGACAGGCTTCGGTTCCCATCAATTATTGATTGTCTCTTCACTGAGGCTCGTGACACTGTATTAACAGGATGTTGAAATGTTCCGCCAATAGTAAGCCCCTGTGACTGATCCATCGCCGTTGGGAAATCAAACCGCCAAGTACTGCCGAGGCCAAAGCGTAATGAAAGCCGTATGAGATTCTGATTCGCTTTTACCGTCCCTGGTTAGAATCTCTGCCCTCGCACGACCAATAGAGCGCCCGTAAACCGAGTTTAATTGTTCGGTCCAAGACTATGTGGTTGTGATATCAAGAGTGACATAAGATAACAAGGCATGCCAACGTTGGATGATTGGAACAATAGGGTAGAGGTAGACTTTCAATGGTCTGGACTACAAATTGAGTGCCTGGAAAATGCCTCCTAAATGGCCAACTTCAAAATTGCAGCCAGCCGAGTTCTGACCTCGTGATGATGGCCATTTGTGGCAAGGGTGGCCGGTCCACACCTTCGTATTCAAATAAGCCCCGATGCAGATGTGCGATTGGGATACCCAATTTCTCTCTAGGTAGGGGAAGGCCAAGATTCTCTATCCCCGAGTTGGTAGCTATTTGCGCTACGCACCGCCACCACCTGTTGCATACACCGGGGAAATGAAGCTCACCGGAGATATTACGCTAGACCAGGGCCTTCGGAGTTCGCCTTCTTTGCCTGATGAGTCCTTCTTAGCAACTTGACCGAAACCTAGTGGGGGTCAAAATCTCCAAATCTAGCGACTAACCCATAGTTGCTGAATCTACAGACGACAGAGTAGCGACGTGATTTCCTCGCTTTCACATCATCGACAGTAAATCGCAACTCTTTAACCCTCTCGGCCGCATGAGCGTGATCTATATTATAGAGAAAGAAAGGGCCGGCGGGAAAGTGTCATAAACGGATCAAGGTCATTAGGTCGTCCCTTCAAAGCTGTGAGCTCATCAAGAGGATATAACACGAAAATAATAAAGCAAAGAAATATCTCCAAGTATGTGAGTCTGAGACTAGCAGGATGGGGCTTTAGCGCATCTCGGTGTCTTTGTTCCATCTGAATGTATAGGGATGGCTACCCGAGGTCGACATGTTGAAGAGGGTTGCCTGGATATGAAAGGAGTCTCCAAGAATGTAAGAGCATATCGCGGGGCGCTTAACTAGGAGTTTCATCGCAGAGGGCAGCACATCCTATTCATCGATGTGTATTTTCCAGGTAGATCGTTGCTACTATGGCGAGCGCTTGGTTGACTTCTCAGACGCCCTAATTTCTCAAATCTCGATGGATGAATGCTTCAAGTGTATGAGAAGAGGGATGTCTAGCACTTCGCTAAAAGAAGTAATAATTCTTATGCCCCCTTTGATCTAAATGTTAAAGTCTAGTATGACTTTGGTTATTGAGACTCCTGAGTGACGTCCAACTGGATCGGCGTGAAGACGTCAGCGGCCACCAATGCCAAAATACAGCCATCACCGCAAACATGGGCAGTGCGTCAAAGAGGTAGAGGGGCCATTCGTGAGAAAGAAGATATCCATCATTTCCCATGACAAATTCCGCTACTCGAAAGATTGAACGACCCATGACGAGCACACTGACGATATAGAGCATCCAAATTGTCGGCTCCCAGTCGAAGCCGCCAGCCAAGGTGTGCTTGCTGACCGGATCCCCACGCATTCGGATATGGAACATGGTGACTGTGATGATGAACAGTCCAAAGATGATAATCTGGATCAGCAACCCTCCTATCACGATCTTCTCCGCCATCTTTGCAAAGTCATCCATAACCATCATTCCGGCGCCACCTCCCTGAACCAGAAGCGAGAGGACATCGCCGGTGACAAAGATTTTGGTGAGCCACTTAAGACTGATGATGGAGTGACGCTCGCCATTGGTCATGCGGATGAGTCGACCGAGCGTCATGTAAATCGAGGCTGCGAAGAAGACGGGGGCCAGAAGAATGAGGGTATTCTGAATGATATAGGGCATCAATTGGCCAGTTTTCTTCCTTGCAACGCCCCGAGTACCGAACCCGATAACCTCCACTTTGAGAATCCGTTGTCAGCCATCTGTCAACCGGGGCGTGTCTTGGAAATACTCACTTATTCCGCCGATGGGAAACGATATGGCAAACCAGCTTCGGTTCTTGGAAAGCCGTATTGTGTGAGCGATGGTGGCGATGCCAAACAGGGCAGCAGAAATAGCTGCGCCCTCGAGCGATGGTAGATATTTCCAAAGGTAGTAGTTGCCTTTATAAGGCTCAAGGGTTGCCATCTTTGAGACTGCTGAAGTACACTTTGGAGAATACAAAGGTGGTGGCTGGTGGTGGAACAAAAGAATGACTCCAAGGAAAGTAGAACGAACGACTCAAGGCTACAAGGGAGTGAACAACATGAGATGGTCGAAATCGAAAGGTGTTGCAGGCAATTTCTTATAGACGAAAAATACTACGAAAGTGTTTGAAATGCGCATTATGGATTTCTGCGCTCAGCCATGTTTCGCCGTTCAGTTGACCCGCAAACTCAGGAGGTGTGAATACGAGTATTCGCACTTCGAAGACCAGACCCTGATTATAGCGCTAAGGCATGCGTAACGCATCGGGCCTGATCCGCATGGCGGAAAAAGGACGAGTCTTGGCCCGAGCTAATCGTCTCTTAATAATGTGGATACTGCGACAAGAGCAGAGCTTTCTTCAAGCACTGGCGAACACGCGTGTCCGTAGTTGAAGGCCACGAGTATTATCAACAATTTGTGGTGACGTATGTGCCCGAATACTCGTGCCCCCTGAGAGGAAACTTTTAATGCATAACACCTAACAATAGACAGGTGTAGATCAGAAAGAAGACCGCGTCATGTCATTTCGGATAGGCACCATATAAGCATCTCATGCCTTCATGAGCGAACAGCTTTCATCCCCCCCATCGCATTTCGTCTCATCCATCAAGGCCTGACCATGGCCTCTCTCTGCTCGCCTGACGCACTTGCTGCGCCAAAATTAGTCGGAGGCCATGTCCTCAACTTCGATGTCAACTTGGTTGAAAACTACAACTCGACAGCTGTCTCTCTGCTTTACTATGGACACCCGACAGTCAACGTTGAAAACGTGAGCTTCTGCAACATCACGGTAACCTACACGCACCCCGGACAAAATGACACCATTCACGTCGAGACATGGCTGCCTCTGGACAGCTACAACGGCAGGCTCCAGTCCGTTGGCGGCGGCGGTTGGGTAGCTGGTCGATATCCGCCTAGTTACACTGCCATGAGCGGTGCTATCGGAGAAGGCTACGCCACCAGCACCACGGATGCTGGTCTGAAGATGCAGCAAGATATGCTGCCAGACAGTTGGGCCTTGGCCAGCGAGGGTAACCCAAACCTCTACGCTCTCAACAATTTCGGATCTGTGTCCCTCAATGACCAGGTAAGACGAGCTGCAATTCCTTCTGAATTCTACTAACAATGGATGGTTAGGCTATCATTGTAAAGCAGTTGATTAAAAGCTTCTACGGTCAGGCTCCAGAGTACTCGTACTGGAGTGGTTGTTCCCAGGGCGGCAGGCAGGGTATGATGCTTGCACAGAGGTTTCCCAAAGCCTACGACGGTATCCATGCCTGTGCCCCAGCCATTTACTGGAACCAGCTCTTTGGGTCTGCCTTCTGGGCGCAGTTCCTAATGAATGACATGGAATACTATCCGTACCCTTGCGAGATCAAGGTCATCACTGATGCTGCAGTCGAGGCGTGCGATGGTCTGGACGGTGTCATCGACGGCATCATCGCTGACGAAAGCTCTTGTCGTTTTGATCCTCTATCGGTTGTTGGGACTTCCTTCAACTGCTCTGATGCCGGCAAGAAGATGAAAATCTCTGAAGAGGCCGCCATTCTGGCCAAGGCGACGTGGGCTGGCCCAAGGACGAAGGACGGCAAGTTCCTTTGGTACGGCCCCAACATCGGTAGCCAACTGGGTGGATCTACCACGGCGTTGACCAACGATATTGGCCTTGCCATGACTTCCTGTTCGAATGGCACATGCACTGGTGTCCCTGTGGGACTCGGCGAGGTTTGGTGGAAATACTGGATCAAGTCTGATCCCGACTGGTCTTATAAGAACATGACGCACGAGGAATACGAATCCTACTTTCGTTCCGCGATACAGCGTTATGACTCCATCATTGGAACAAGTGATCCTGATCTAACTGCTTTCTATAAGGCGGGAGGAAAGCTCCTTGGTTATCACGGCATGGTGAGTGAAGCCCGTCATTTCACAACACATTCAAACTAACTCGACACAGAGCGATCAGATCATTCCCGTCAAGGACACGGAGCATTACTACGATCAGGTTTTCCGCAAGATACCTAAAGTCCACGATTTCTACCGTATCTTTGAGGTTCCAGGTCTCCTTCACTGCTCTGGTGGCCCAGGAGGGCAGCCCAGCAACACATTCGATGCCCTTAGAGCTTGGGTCGAGAACGGAACAGTCCCGAACACTCTTGAGCACCACTTTGTTGACGTTGAAGGAGAGAAGCAAAATCGCTTGCTCTGCCCGTATCCGAAGAAGGCTCAGCTCAAGCGAAAGGCAAGGGGGAAGAAGGCTGTTGAGAGCAACGACTTTGAGTGCGTTGAGCCGTGACTAGTGGTCTGAAAAATGGGTGAACGTGTACCGCGATTGAGCTTGTCGTCGGTTTTCTTTCTTCTGCTGTATTATAGTATTTTCTTCGTAAGCCGTGTTCTAGTCTCCCAGAACCATTAGACTCACATATCTTGAGCGTAATTTACGCCCCTTCTATAAATCCAACTGTCCCAACACTTCTCAACCAAACATGACTTCACATTTCACTCTCACCCTTTTATCAATCCATCTAGCAAAACGTGAGAATGTTTGCATTGCTAAGCCTGTCACAATATCGAATACACATATTTACAGCAGACAAGATGATGAACGACATCCGGACTTCTTTACCTCCTTACAAGTCACAAACCGTCGTTCCTAGCGGCCACTTGTCGCCTCTGTAAACTCACCGATGAATCGGTCGGGGGAATTTTTTGGCCCGAAACCCGCAAAAGTCGCCGAAATCAGACGTGAAGCGGGCTTGGCCATCTCCTTGCTTGCGCGAAGACTACCAACGCGTACCCCGCAGGGGTCTGATCCAATGAAAATGAAGCTGTTCAAAGGTACTTCTTTTCCCACCTATTTTCTATCGTGATAGAAGTCAAAGCAATTTGCCGAGTTACAAAGAGGAACATTGCAAAGCCCGCAGCCGTACCTTGATTTCGGCACCTTCCTTTTGACCCTATTCCCGTCAGTCTCGGCCAAGGCACGGTCTGCAGCTTGTGATCTCGCAACACCACAGCGATGGCCCTGACAGGCGTGGCAGGGACTATTCTTCGTACGGCCGCGGAAGATGAGCTTATGGCCCGGGTTATTGAGATCTTCATTGCCGGACCTGTATCTCTTCCTTCCCTCACAGGCCGGGCTATAAGCCGCGATAAGGGCATCCACAAGGCAGCTTCTCCACGCCGCTTGCGACTTGTATCTCTTCCAGCTTGGGTTTCCGTATAGCTGCAATAGATAGCTGTTAATGAGGGCAACATCGAGGAGGAAGGTCCAGGCTAGAGCCTGCCAAGGGCCCCGACGAATACGGTGATCATAGCCTAGGGATGCCCTCAATTGGTCTCCTCGGTCCACATGATTCATTTCGTCATTGTAAGTAGCAGCAAAAGAAGGAATCTCGAATTCCTTCACAGCTTCCTCACCGAAGAAACGCTGTATCGGCCGTGCACGAGCTTCCATTGTGTTCGGCCTCTTCCTCTTCCGCTTGACAAGCTCGTCTCCCTTGAACACAGAAGTCAGGAAGAGCACAAGGGCATTATCCTTCCACGCGATTTGGTTGACCTGCCAAGCCAAGGGACAAATTAGTAAGGGAATCACACGTAAATTTGTCTCAAGGCCTTGCCTTATGATCAACTGTTGCGGCCATTCGAAGCTCGCCAAACTGCAGAAGGTTACGGCCGGCAGTGTCATCAGCTTTGAGCTGTACGAAGGGCTTGAACATGCCACAGTTGCGCCGAGCCGTGCCTGTGGCCCCGTGGCCTAGCCGGCGAAGATGTGTGAAGAGATTCGCGGATGAGAAGAGGTTATCGATGAAGACGTGATATCTGGCTTTTGGCAGCTTATTAACTAGGGCAACGACCACGCTCTGAGTCGGATTGAGAGGCGTATATAGATCTCTTCGTCTCTGACTACGTAGTTGACTAGGGAAGTGGCTCTTCTTCCTTGGGTGCCGGCGCGGCTTCTTCTGAAGACCAACTGGTCCATATCTCTTCTTCGGCTGGTGCCAAATCCACCGTAGGAAGAAGCCTTTTTGGGCTACAACCCAAGACTTGAAGCCGAGGGGCGTAGGTTTATTAGGGATCTTCGTTGTCTCGTATGACCTCCCTGTGAAGCGGGTCATACACTCATCCACAGCGATATTCGTGCCCGGGGCCCATAGATCGATAGACACACGCTGTATGTGCTCAGACCAGTTATCCACGGCTTGGAATACCTTCGGAAGCTGTGTATCGGCTATGTTGAAGGGGTTGAAGACTCGTATGTGCCGTTGAAGGAGCTGGAAGCGGTCGTATGTAAGGTATTTGCGTATACTGTGGTCGGCGCCTTGATGCCCCAGCGAGGAAGTCTCCCAATGGCGGTGGACCGTAGATTCCTTGTGAATTCCTGTGTAAATCAGGATGGCAAGCCATACGTATACCTCTGCAACGGAGGTCTCGTACCAGCCTCGCAGCCGGCTTGCCGGGCCCAAGTGACGGCTTTGGAGCAAGCTTTGAACCCAGGAATTAGTATAACGGACCCAGCTTTTGACGAGGGAATAAGGTAGGAAAAGCTGGAAAAGCTCCAGAGGCGTCTGGGGCAGTGGCTTGACCTTTAGGTCGCGTGAGGGCATCTCCATGGGAAGGAAGTAGGCGCCGCAGCTTGTGGTCGGGCTGAACACGGGTCTACAGGTGAAATCGTCAGGTTGCTCACGGCGGCTGTTTTCCTCTGTGATGTAGCTACTAGGGTCGGCGGCGTTAAGTGCCTGGCCAGGGACTGATTGGGAAGTCATAAGTCTCTTTGGAATGATTTCTATGGTGTTTTGGCTGTAATTGATTTCCAAGGGACCTCTCGTACCCCGCTCGTACCCGGGTCAATTACGTGAAAAAAGTGGGTCCGGTACGCGTTGGTAGTCTTCGCGCAAGCAAGGAGATACCATCACCAGAAGCCAATTTCGATGTGGAGGTCCCAGTTGTCCAATAATGGCCTGTTAAGCCCGGAACGAGAACGATGCTATTCGTCAGCTCCAAAACAAGCTCCGCAACTCTAATGAGTGGGGAAACGGGGGTTATGTTGTTGAGCTCTTGATATGGCGTATACTCGTATAGCACATAGCAAAGTGTCTCATTAATGATGCCTCAGATGACGGGTTCGGTAGTGCCAAAGACTAGGTGTTATGTAATAAAGTCCTACTCTCTATATATTTATCTCTGCCTGGGATGTTTCCGGTGAGATGCCGCCGTTAGTGTCAATGTCAAGCGCTTCATCCAGTCTGAATCTGGTGTCGATACTCGGTTGGTGCTTCTTGCGGGCAAGATCAAGGTCGTTGAGTATTTGAAAGAAAAAGCCCGGAAGCATGCAGATTTTTCTTGGGCTGTACTGGCGACTGGATCGCTTCTCGAACTTGTAGGCAACTTCGCTCTTCTCCCCAATGTTCGAGCAAGACAGAGCGTTGAGCGAAGAGCCAACGATGCCAAGGCTCTCAGTTTGCGATCTGAAGATGTTTTAACTCTAGTCAGATCATTGATCTAGATATGTGGCCCTTCAGGTGGAAATCTACAAAAGTTGAATGAGACCTTGGGCGGATGAATGCGTATTTCCAAAACGTGGACAAGGTAGCGATGCGCCCATTCCCCTGACACGGACCGTGAAAGCTTAGCCATGGCAATGCGCTTTAATTGACAGATCATTATCATGCCAGGGGCTGCCAAAGCAAGGCGAAGATCTTCGGGCAGATTACTTGAAAGGTTCTAGCATCAAGGCCATGACTATGGTACTCTTCGCCTTTAATGAGCCGTATGCGTCTCGGAGGGTAATTTACCCCGGCCCAAAGTCCGCTCCGCTCCCCCACCTTTCATCGCCAGCATTTATAGTTAAAGCTTCCAGGCTCGGGATATCTAAGTCTTTATAAAGTTGCAGTCTCTCATCTTGGTATCCGGTATTCAAATTCGACAGAATAAACTACGAAATGGCGACTACTATGCAAATATGGCAATTCTCAAGCCCCGTCAAGAAGATGGAGGATTCCCTAGCCATTAAGGATCAAGTGCCTGTTCCTTCACAAGCCTCTTTGCGCAAAGATGAAATGCTCATCAAAGTCATCACCGCTTCTCTCAACCCAGTCGACTACAAGCTTGCTGAAGCTGGCATCGTTGGAAAGATGATGGTTCCCAACCCTGCAACACCTGGGCTCGACTTCTGCGGACGTGTCGTCGCCAAACATTCATCGACAACCGGATTTGAAGAAGGTCAGCTCGTGTTCGGGGGCTTTCCATCCCATAAACAGCTGGGAACACTCGCACAGTACACCATTATCTCTACAGCCTGTTGCGCGCTGCTTCCGGAGGGCATCGATCCAGATGATGGAGCAGCTGTGGGAACGGCAGCGACCACAGCGTACCAATCTCTGATGCCAGACACGCTACCATTAGCTGCAAACATCTTCATCAATGGTGGCAGCGGTGGTGTTGGAACATGGGCTATTCAGCTTGCCAAGGCAATGGGTGCCAAAGTAACAACGACCTGCTCAACGAGAAACCTGGAGCTATGCCAACGGCTTGGCGCTGACCACGTCGTCGATTATACCAAGAACGATGTTGTCGAGTTCCTGAAGGAGCAAGGCGCTGTCTACGACCTTGTGATTGACAACGTGGGGAATCGACCAGATCTTTACGACAACAGCCACTTGATGCTCAAGGCCGGGGGAACATTTGTTCAAGTTGGTGTTGGGGAGTCCATGTCTCTGAAGGGCATTGCATCTACCATGAAGAAGCAGGTCTGGCCGTTTAGGACCCCTCGCTTTTATTTTGTGAACATGAAGAACTCGGCCAAGTTTTTCCAGGTCATTGGGCGGTGGATGGTAGAAGGCAGAGTGAAGCCCGTGATTGCAGCCCAGTTTGATTGGAAGGATCTTCCGCAAGCGTTTCGACAACTACCAGAGGGCCGTTCTCCTGGAAAGATTGTGGTTAATGTTAGTCAAGACTTGTAGGCTTACGTAGGTGGCTTGGAGAGTCAGACGGTTGACGACGGTTTCATGATCACCGTAAATGTATTGATACTGAATACGATATAATTAATCTTCCAATGTGACTTTCCAATACTCGCAATCACTACAGCCACTCAGACGGTCCAAATGTCTCTCCCATAGGAACAGTATCCAGAGGCACACCCATTCCATCTGCAGTCGTGTCTTGAACAGAGTTTCCCCACCAGCGGAGGGACACACCCGGGTAAGTGAGGCAGAAGAACACGAGAAACGTGGTTATAGCCAAAGCGCTGTCCAGTGAAGAGGAAAGAAGGTAGTTGTACTTGGTCCACCAGGCGTGGTAGCGTCGCTTGATCAACATGTTGAAGGCGAGTCCAACAAGACCCCAAGAGATGCAGTTGGCGGCAGTGGCGGGTGGGATGGATGACGTCGACGCAAAGATGACAGGAGTATGAGTCTAGACTTTGTGAGTTTCCTTCAATGTATGGCATGTGTGTTGATGTTACTTACATGCTGGAGAAGCTTATTCTTTGGAAACCGTCGAGCAGCCAGATAGACAATAACTGGCAACACAGCTCCAATCAAGAAGAACCAGAGCATGCTGTTGTACATAGAGCCCGACTTAAAAAGCTTGGTAGGGCCGATCAATCCCCAGAACACGGCGTTGGCTGCGTATCCGTTTGCCAAGGGACAGCGGAACTGTTGCATTGTTAGCTAGGGACCAGAAAAAGGCAATGTTCACTCACATCATTCACAGCTTCAGGAGTGCAAATGCCTTCGACGTTGGCCATGGCCCACAGGTTGACGCCTGTTTGGACTAGCCACGAGATAAGGATTGAGAGTATTTGGGCGGTGAAGGTAATTCTAGGAGGCTATAGCAGCATGTTAGCAGAGTCGGGAGAGACGAGTCGTGAAACGTGAAGCAGCGATTAGACGTACAATTTTCATGTAGTAGCCCATCTTCATAGACTGGATGTATCCAAGGCCTTGGAATGTGCACACGAGTGTGAAAACCTTGAACACGACATTGTTCATCATGTTTCCTGGCCAGATGAAGCCTCCAATCAGTGCAGCCAAAACACCAGTGTTGACAGTAATGTTGCAGGTGGCCTTCATCAAGCCAATTGGGATCAACAGCACAATGTTCAATAGGATGCTGATGATGAGTCCCCACCAAGGAAGCTGTGTGTTCTCAACATAGAGGAAGGCCATGCTGATACCAATGAGGGCAGCAAAGACACCAGCATACCACCAGATAGGCACTGGCTTGTAAGCACGCATGAGCCGGCCGTGGATATCTTCCCCCTCATGGTTGTCCTTCTTCGAGATGGTGGCCTTCAAAGCACCCCACACCATTTCCCGATGGTACAGGGCCGTATGAACAAGAATTGACGTGACGGAAGCGAATCCCAGCCCATACGAGAGTACGGATGTCGTGGATAGGAAAACTGGTGAGTATTCGGCATATGCCTCGTCATTGATGCTGTAATCAGGGTTCATGACACGAGAGGTGTTGTAAGGGGCTCCAGTGTTGTCAAAGGTGGATGACGATGAGAAGGGGAAGAATCTTCCATACCACACGTTTTGCCAATGCAAGGCTGGTGATACAATCCAGAGGAAGAAGACACTACCTCCAAGCACATTCAGGATAGCCCATGAAGGTACGACTAGAGGTGTTCCCAAATAGCCGGAGATCTGGTTCCAGTCCAAAGTCAAAGGCAGAAGATCCATGCCTGTAGTTGCGCCAAAGACTTGATTAAGAGTGACATCGTTAGGACGAATCCACGTGATCCAGGCAAAGGTTGTCAAAGCGGTAAACAGGAATGAGGGAACAACCTGCCAGGCCGCTGCGGCCACGGTAAATACCCAGAAGAACTTCATGCGATGTATCTTCCAACCGTTGGCGACGACGTTTTGGAACTTGGAATCGTGAAAGCCGTAGATCATGGAACACGTGGGCAAAGCTCCGGGCCAGACGCAAAAGGCCGGTTGAACCAAGAAGCGGTAGAACAACCCAACGAAACCGAAACTGAGAGCTTGCGTCGAAAGTAGGAACAGCAGCCTGTAACTCGGAGATATGGGGATGCCGAGGAACTTGTCGAAGGCGACGTAGACATCGCTGGCGAGGGAGCCATTGTCAAAAGCAGACACCAAAGAAGTCATGATGGCTGTAATGGTGTGTTCCTTGTGATTGAATGGTCCCGGGTTGAGACTAAATTCCCACCCGAACGGGAGACGGACGACGGTACTAGGAAGGACGCGGGCCATGAAATGACCGACCGGCAACGTGATGATGATGACGAGGTTGGATGACAAGAAAACTACGAAGCACTTGGTCTTAGTAACGATATTCACAGTAGAAACACCGCGTTTGAAGGTACATACTGGGCGGGGAGTGGAGTTGGAAGAACTGCAGGATTCCAGAAAAGATCAAGGTCGATACAATGCCCAAGAACCAGCCCCGAAAGGTGTTGACGGGAAGTTCTGGGTCATCAAATGGAGGCACTACAGCCTGCACCTGGTCAAAGGGCCTTGTATTGATCAACAGTGTTAGTTGAACAATATTTATTGTGAAAGAGAGTAAAACTTACGAGTCCTCGATGCTGCCATTCTCAATCTCGGCATCATGAGCTTCAGCCGTGGTTTTCTTCAGATGACTATCGCCATCAGAGGCTGCGTCTTGTTGAACTTGAGTATGCGCCATAGCACAAATCTTGATGAAACAAACAAACAAGGATTGCCTAGCTCAATTGATGTTGTCTCGAGGTCAAAGCTCTTGCGACTGGCCCAGACTGAAGCTTCTCCAGCCGGGGAAGATGTGGGTATTATTTCCATCGCCATCTCCAATACGTAACTAAGTCCTTATCGTTATCGGTTTGACAGGGCCAGGGTAATGAGACGCTAGCGATATCACGTACAGAATTTCCGTTTTGGTGTTTCTTTATCTGGTTCTTGTTTGGGACTAGTTCGTCTCTTATCAGCAGAGGATCGGGTTGCTTGTCCGACATGTTGGGAGTGCATCAAGTTGATGGCACAAGATCCGGAACTCCGCGACTCATTCATGCATGGAAATACGCACGTGCAACAAGGTGGCGATATTCACACAAGTTACAAGCTCAGCGAATGGTTTACTGTTCTCTCAGCGTGCCAAACCTGGTCTGTGCGGCGTTGTAGGGTAGGTTGTCGCACGACGAAGCAATGTGACTGGTGTGACGAGCAGTAGATGTAAAAATAATCCAAAATTTATAACAAGAATTATAACAAATAGATAAAGCAGTCTAATGGTTTCTTCTATAGCATCGTTATGTTCTTATTGTTACTTCTTCTAAGACTCAGATTTGCTTATAGCTTTGCAACCCCAGGATCTGTCCGATGCCCATGGTTAGAACAAACCAGTTGCTTAAGCATCTAACTAGAAAGTGGCACAATGCGTGATCTCATTGATCTTGTGATTTTCTATCTAATTTGATAAGAAAATATTAGTGTATGATGGTGCTCCCAGTATTCATTATCGTCATCTGACTCTTGTGGTAGCGCATACCGACCATGCTCATTACTGGATTACCTACTTCGACTATGACTTCTTTATCCCATGACATTGGCTGAACACCTGACAATGGGGGCGTCACTACTAATCCTATCAGAGAGTCAATATTTATCGTTGGTATCTGATAATCTTCAAGTCCGTTTATCCGGACTGCACTTCTTGATACCCATGTCCCCGGAAATCCCCCCGTTCACAGTTACCGCATTCGGAAACACGGGACGCGACCCTCTCGAGCATACCGTTCTGATCGTATGGCGGTCTTCCAAGGCTCATATTTTATCTGGCAGTTGAATGATAAGCTCGTGGTCACAGTTTGATTATCTTGCGGAATACCGTTCAATCTTGCCAAGCAGCCATTCCCTTTCAGCTCTCCAATATGACAGCAGGACCAAAGCCAAATGGCACCAATGGTGTTAGCCCAGCGCCCTTGAATGCAAAGCCACTCCAGAAAACCCTCGTCGCTCCGGCTGATGAAGCTCCAGTCCCGGCGGGTGATGACCCGATTCGAAGATCCCAGAAGTGCACCACTAGCCACATGCTGGTTGTGAACTGGACAAAAGATGCTGGATGGGCAGCACCCACCATCAAGCCGTATGGAAACTTCTCCATGGCCCCGACGAGCAGTGTTCTACATTATGGGACCGAGTGCTTTGTGAGTCTTTGTCATTACTCGACAGAATCGAAACCATGTTGTCATGTACCCGAGCCCGTATCTAACATGATACAGGAAGGGCTGAAGCTGTATCGTGGATTCGATATGAAGCTCCGCTTATTTAGGCCCGACCTCAACTGCGCCCGCCTTCGACTATCATCTCTGCGCGGTGGTCTTCCCGACTTTGATCCCGATGAACTTCTCAAGCTCATTGAGGCCTTTGTCCGTGTTGACGGAGAACGATGGCTTCCTGAACCGGGAACGTTCCTATACCTTCGCCCTGCAATCATTGGAACCAGTGCTGCTCTGGGGGTTAGCCGCCCCGCTGAGGCCACTTTGTTTCTCGTCGCAGTCCTATTCCCACAATTTGGGCAGGCTGGGCCCGGTCTGAAGCTGCTTTGTTCTTCGGGACAGGTTAGAGCTTGGCCTGGTGGATTCGGGAACGCCAAGGTAAGAATTATTGTCGCCTGGGTTTCGATGTGTGAATGTCTCTAACTTGCTTCTCCAGCTTGGTGCCAACTACGCTCCATCTCTAGTCGCCCAGGAAGAGGCCAACGCGCAAGGATTCATCCAGGTTTTGTGGTTATTTGGACCAGACGATAATGTCACCGAGGCCGGTGCAAGCAACTTCTTTGTTATTATTCGCAACAAGGAAACGGGGCTGCCGGAGCTTATCACGGCACCGCTGGGTGACGTCATCCTTGATGGCGTGACGCGTCGGAGTGTCCTGGAACTCACTAAGGAGAGGCTCGAGAAGCCTGTGGAAGATATCCAGCCACTGCTCGCAGTGGAACGACCCTTGACAATGGCAGAGATGGTACAAGCTTCCAACGAGGGCAGACTGTTGGAGGCATTCGTGACCGGTACTGCTGTAAGTCTTGCATCCCAAGCCTATGTGATCTGCGCTGACATTCTGAACTAGTTCTTTGTGGCTCCAGTTGGTATGATTAGATACAAGGACACCGACATTAATATCGGCCACAAGACTGAGGATGGTGATCTTGTGGCGCCTTACACGTTGATGTTGAGGAACTGGCTTAAAGATATCATGTACGGGAACGAGCCACATGCCTGGGGTCGAGTGCAAAGCAAGGCCGTGTGAGGTCGCTTGGTGGAATCTATTGTAACATTTCAAATGATAGAGGCTGGAAATAAGTTGAGTCTCTCTGTTGAGGGATGAGGCTTGCGATAACTGATTTCTGAATAAGTTTGTATAACTTTATCTGTTCCAAAGAAAGCCTCACATATGACTATTTAAGTGATAGCTTATCCATATTCCGTATTTTACTTCCCACTTAGATCTCGACCTTGAAAAGATCATTAACCCTTTCGATCATTTACTAACTTGCGCGACCATTAAGTTCTTGTACTCTAAATACACCTATAAAACCTGAAAAATTCGAGTCAACGACGCTTTGCCCTCTCTGTTAAGAACTCCGCCGCTTGTTCAAGTGCGTGCTTCATATGGTTCTGTCAAGCAATAATTAGTCCTAGTCCAGTTCACATCGGAGTTTGAAGCTATACCTCTGCTGAGTCAACTGACAACCCGGCAACATGAGGAAGTAGCGCAACACAGTCTAGGTCCAGCAGCTTTTGGCTGATGCGAGGTCTACGTAGATAGTCAGCTCTTGGACTTGTTAGTATGTGATGTGAACGTCACTTACTCAAACTCATAGACATCCAGACCGGCACCGCCAATAATTCCGTTCTCGATGCCCCATATCAACGCTTCTTCATCGATACATTTCCCCCTGGCAACGTTGACGACTCTGACACCTGTCTTCATGAGCTTGATTCTGTCCTTGTCGAGGATGTGATGTGTCTCGCGCGAATATGGACACGAAAGCACAACGCAATCGACTGCAGACACCATTTCATCAAGGTTGCTCCACGCAACGCCAATTTCGTTCGTCTCAACCTTGCGGTCATTTTGGCTTCGACCGAAATAGTTGATCTGCATGTCCAAAGCGTAGAGGAGCTGTCCAATGCGTTTCCCTATGCGGCCGTACCCGATGATTCCAACACTTTTCCCACTAGGTTCGAGGCTATTCTTCGAAGCTCTTGTCATGGCTCCAACGAAGGCTTGTGGATCGCCAGTTCGAGCCGCCTTCTCTGCCGCACCAAGTAAGCGAAATGCTGAGATAACGAGGTACAGAGCTACGGTTGCGGTGGCATCAGTACCCCCCGCCGTGCTGCGGACCGTAATTCCACGAGCAGCATTGCCGGCGATGTCTTCTGATTCCAGCCCATGACCCAAGTTGATGAGAAGAGTCAAACTCCCGGGTAAGGTTGGCGTCCAACGCCCTACTCCGATCGTCCAACCATTGGGAAGACCAGTTGTGCTTTCACCTCCAAGTCGAAGAATAGCCGATGCATGGGCGAGGGGGGATGTTGGAGATTCGAGATCTTTGTAGAAACCCTCCTGAGAGGAAGGCTTGTAGGGAATAATGTTGAAGCGAGATGCCAAGGAGGCTGCGACTTTGGCTGCAGCAGGCAGAAGACTTCCGAGATAGACAATCGTGGGCTTGTCAGTGACCACCGTTTCGGGCGAGGGCGTTGGGAGAGAGCCCATATTGTGCTTAGGGGGAAGGTAAACGACAGTGCTTAGCAGAAGGGATGCAGTGTTAACTGAACTTCATGTGTAGGCCTGGATGGTTTATACAAAGTAGCTATGGGAGTCGTGGCTTAAGGACTGCGAACCGTTTAAATCTTCCGTTTTGGGCAATGCGATCGATATCTAGTCTTGTTATCATAGCGATCTGAACAGGCGGACTGCGCCGTAAGTACAGAGTGAGAACAATCATTCCTGAGTGTCAAAGTACTGCCAGTCAAAATGAGACCCCTGCTGCCTGTCATATGTGACTTCATGTTGACGCTTAGAAGAAACCCATTATCACAACAATTCTGATTCATTCTTATATCTAGATATATATAATCCTATTTGAGACAATACTTCCGGACCTACAACTCTCCGCCAATCAACCAAGTGTTGATAAGATGCAGAGAAATCTCAGGCTGATCCAAAGGAACCATATGTCCAGCCATATCTACAGTAACAAAACTGAATCGAGAAGGCTTCTTACTCTGCAAGTTAGCCTTGACGGCAACCTCCTTCATTGTCCCCGCCTCAATCGTCTTCCCATCCTTTGGCGCGTGCCAAACCCGCATATCCTGCGAAACAAAGTCGGCTTGGCCAGCCCAAGCCACTCGCTCAGTCCATCGCAGGTTCCCGGCAGTATTGCATGCCAAATCCAAGTTGCCGTTGTAGATGAGCACGTCGACCTCGTTTTCGAGCAGGAAGAGGACTTCTCGAGCTGTGTTGACGTAGAGGTCATTTCCCTGACCAAAGAGGTCCTGAATCTCCTCGTTCAGCACAGTAAAGTTGCCAACTTGCTTGGGAATGCCGAGAACGTCGCGAATTGAAGGCTCGTTCATATAGTCTTGGATTCTGAGAACCCCAGTGTAACAGAGTTGGTCTACTTCGCAAGTCCGCGTGATATCGAATGGATCACGGCCTCCCTCTCCGGTCTCGCTGTCAAATAAGGCTCGGATCTGGCCGCTGCAGAAAGAGTCTGCGGCGTGGCAGAGAATTGGATCAGGATTTTGGTAACAGGATTCGTGAAGAGATACACATCGAGGAAGGGCTTCACGAATCTGTGTGCATCGCGTTTCGTTGAAAATAGGCGTATCAACGCCTGGCTTGGTCGTGCAGAGGGTGTCGTAATATCCGTAGGTAGTATCCAGCGGCGAAACAAATCCATCTCCGATCATGACGCTCTTCAGAGGGATCTCGAGGCCAGACCTCAATCCAGGGTCGAGTTTGTTGTAACGCACAATCTCTGCGGCAACGGTTGGCACGTAATGTCCGCCATAACTCTCACCCGAAATGTGGAAAGGCAATGAGCTCAGGTGCGGGAAAGCACTGTAGAAGATTTGAAGGAAGATGTGGACATCCTCGGCGGCAGTGAAGGAGTCCGAGGGCATGTCAACGCCCTCGTCAATATAAGAAAAGCCGGTTCCAGCTGGCTGGTCAATGAAGATCATAGATGCATTGGCGGTCCAAGAGAAAGGGTTTCGCCTTGTCCCGGAGCTGTCTTCGTTAATTAAGCAAGGGCCAAGCTCCATCATCATGCCTGTGTACGTTAGTGTCGAGGAAGATGGTAAAAGCGACCATGAGCCACATACCAATAAGCCCACTGCATCCCGGGCCGCCCGTCATCCATAGATTGAGAGGATCATTCTGAGGGTCGGAAAGACTCTCAACATACCCTGCACCATAGTGTGAGAAAGCTAGAGTAGAAATACACTGCTCGAGACTTACAAAAGAAGAGGTGTTTCCCTTTGGCCTCTAGCCATCCAGTGTATTGCTTCGACTCAGTGTCACAAAGGCTGGAAGACTGCTCCCGAATACGCATTGAATACCCGGGATAATGCTTCAAGCCAAAAGACTGCCATTCGGTCGATTCACTCCCCAAGAGTTTCTGCTCGATTGGCGTTGCAGAGGCTGGTGAGACCACAGCGGCCAGAGCAAGCGTCAAGGTCGTGATTGCACGAAGAGCCATGATGAACACAAGTTGCAGTATCTTGGAACGTACGTTTCGACTGCCTCAGCTATCACTGCGAGTAATCAAAGGGTGCTGAAGACGCTTATCAGTCTGCTCTCGGGCCGGGGGTATCGGGAATAAACACTCAAGGTCAGCCCGGATCAGACGGCTGGTTTCTAATCCACCCCCGGCTCAACTGACCCACTCGTAAAAACTTCCAAAAGCGGCAATTCTGTACGAGCGGCCGCAAAGGGATCCGGCCTTCCACTTGTGGCTATGGGGCTCCGTTTGTATTGATCGCACATGGTTAGATACTAGATAATAATAAACCCGGAGGTTCGGATCCTGTCAGTTCAAGTACCATTAGTGAATCGATCAACTGGCTACGGTAGATTACATCAACATCGCTCCCCATTCTTCACTTTCACTGATACCCCCAGTCGGCAGCTCTGGTATCATCATGCTCATGTTTTAATGGCCGATTTAAACACCACAATGCCCTTAGGGGCAGTTCTGAGGGCCTCGCTGACTCTGGGAAGCACCCTTACGCTCCTGGCGTTGTTCTGGGCTCAACTTGCGCGTAGCCGTCAACAGTCACACAAGCTGGCTACTTACACGTCAAGCCATGTCTTTTTCAACACACTCGGCCTCGTTGCTACAGTATTTGCTATTGGTTCTCACTTTTGGGAAGCCTTGAATGCATCTACATCATCTCAACGCCTCGAGGGTGCCTCCTGCACCGCCGCATGGGTGAGTCTCGACTTTGTTAAGCTCTCTAGTGGCCCTAGCTAACACATGATGATCAGAGTGTCGTGCTCTTGGCTCGACTGACATACTTTGCTTCTCCCATATACAGGCGACTTCTACATGTGCTGGCCAACAGTCTTTCCTTTGCCCTCTTCCTGGTCAATACCGTCCCAACCATCGTCTATCCACTCGTCATTATCCCTTCACCTGGAAGACATCATGTATTGGACACGCTTCTCCTCTGCAACCTGGGCTCAACCTTGCTTGCATCAGTTATCCTTCCAGTCTTTACGCCAGCACACACAATACTTCCCGATGTGGGTTCATCTCTACACCCTTCACTGAGATGTTCGCCTATCGTCCGATGGTGGTCCTACGGATGGGTCACACCTTTCGTCGCCTCGGCCTACAAGAAGGGGGGCCAACTTGATGCAGACCATCTTCCTGAGTTGACCGATACCGCTGACCCCCTCTTGCTGTCTACCAAGTTTGTCGAGGTGCGGCGCAAATCAGACTCTACCAGGCAAGCCTTGTGGTCAACTTTCAAGGATCGACTTCTGATTATGGCCATGCTCATGGTGTTTTGTGGCTTCTCCGAATTTCTGGGAGCCATTGGGTTGCGAAGTCTCTTGACAAGTCTCGAGGGCAACGCACCTGATCGATCTTTTCGACCGTGGTTCTCTGCTCTTCTGTTTGGTGCCTCTCCCGTCATCCGTGGCTTGTTCATGCAGACTTTCGAGTTCTTCTCAACCGACACAATCTGCCGACTGAAGGGAATGGTCATCTACGTTATCCACAAGAAGATCCTCAAACAAAGGGATGGCGGTCGCATCGACGTAGGTCAGGTGACAAACCACGTCGCCGCAGACATCGACAAAATCTCCATCCTGAGATACACCATCATGGCTGGCTTCATGGTTCCCGTCGAGGTTGCTGTTGCCAGTGTCATTCTGTATCAGACACTTGGTTGGTCAAGTCTCCCTGGATTGGCCCTGATTGTCATCACCCGCATTCCTATTTCTTGGTATGTGAACCGATACCAGGGCCGCGCCCAGTCACGTGTCATGGAGGCAATCGAGGCAAGAGTTCGTCGTGTCAGCGAAGTCATCGATGGATTACAGACCATTAAGATGCTTGGCCAATCGTTGGCCTTTACCTTGTGGATCGGTGAGAAGCGAAAGTCAGAGCTTCGAGCCATCTGGAAGAAGCTTGTGATAACCACGGCCTCCGAGACTCTCTCCTCAGCATTCGTCCTCATTCCCTTGATCCTATCGCTGTGTATTCACACTCTTGTTGCTGGCCACCGCCTTAGTCCAGCTGTTGTGTTTACAGTTGTGTCGGTCTTCAACACGTTAAAGGGAATGATGTCGCTGGCCGTTATTGGCGTTAGCACACATGCTCAGGCCATGGTTTCCGTTGACCGCGTGGTCCAGTTTTTGGATCAAGACGTCGAAAGTCTTCTGGGACAGGATGACACAACCTTCACGACCCCTTACAGTGATGAAAGCAGGGGCCAAGGAACCAGCGACCTTGGGGCGAGGAACGCATCGATTGCTGTCAGGCTGCCTGATGGTTCACGCCGAACAATCCTGCGAGGTGTCTCTTTCCAGATCCCCCGAGGCGGTTTGACTGTTATTACAGGGAAAACGGGGTAAGTTTAGACTTCTTCAATTTCACACGAATGCTGACTCTTGGCAAGATCCGGCAAATCCACACTCATCAAAGCCCTTCTTGGAGAAGCACCAGTAATCTCCGGCGAAGCGTCCCTTCGTTCCAACGGGTCCGAGACGATATCTTACGCGAGCCAGGCCCCATGGATTCGTAACAGCACCATCCGAGACAACATCCTTTTTGGTGGACCGTTCGTCTCAAAGAGATACCATGAGGTCACGCAAGCTGTGGCATTGCATGCCGATTTCCGCCTTCTCCCGAATGGTGATCTGACCCCTACTGGAGAGGCCGGATCCTCACTATCCGGCGGTCAGAAGGCTCGTGTTGCTCTCGCCAGAGCTGCATACGCCAATACAGACATTGTAGTTCTTGATGATGTGCTTTCGGCTCTGGATGCAACAACTTCCAGTCACATCATTGACGAGTGCATCTTTGGGCCTTTGATGAGGAGCAGGACAATGATTCTCGTCTCGGACAAGGCAGAGATATGTCGTCAGGCTGACCAGGTTGTGGAACTGGTCGACGGAGAGGCCCAGGTATCTGTTCAGCAAAGGGACACGGCCGCCCTCAAACCTGGAGCCGTCGAGATATCAAACGTCAGGGAAATTGAGCTCTTCCAAGAGCCAGACTCGGAGACTCAAGTCACACGCGAGACAAGACTATCTAGACCACCGACAGGAGAATATTCGTCGCGTGCTCAATCCGAGAAGGTCCTGGATGGCCTCATCGGCAAGTCCACGATCTTCAAATACCTAGGGATGTTTGGTTCTCCCACGTTCTTGGCCTTGTTGAGTGCTTTGATCTTGTCAGGTCAGGCTGCTGATACCCTGTCTTCACTCTGGTTGACGAAATGGTCTGCCAGTTACAGCTTCGATCAAGAGCGTAAGACAGACACGACCTCGCTGTTCTTCGCGTCTGTGTACTCATTGATGGGTCTTTCACAACTCGCACTGGCTTGTGTGTCAACATTGCTCTTCTACAGAGGCGCCATTGGAGCCAGTCGCAAGCTGCATTATCGGATGCTTGTCTCAGTGTTTGGAGCTACGTTTCCATGGATCACGTCAACACCGGCCGGTCAAATACTCAACCGCTTCTCATCGGATGTGTTTTCACTAGACAACACTGTCAATGAGCTGCTCAAGCAAGTCGTCGAAAACTCCCTTTCCATCGGCTTCCGGTTAGCAGCAGTATCCTCGATGCTGCCACTCTTCCTGCTTCCTGCTCTCATTTTCCTCTGTATGGCTTGGTTCACTGGACGCGTGTACCTGTACGGCTCCACTGCCGCAAAGAGGTTGTATGCCGCTTCTCTGTCTCCCGTTTTGTCCGAGCTCACCGACGCTGTGTCTGGTGGTGAGATCATGCGAGCTTACAGCCGGGAGACCATGTTCCGACACTTGTTCTTGGAATCGCTGGAAAAGTACCTGCGCGGCTGGGAGACAGTAAGTGGTACGCAAAGATGGCTGGCTGTTCGTATGGATGTGTTTGCTGGGTTGATCCAAGTGTCTACTGCCATACTCGCAATCACTTCTCCCAACGCGAATCCAGCGGTAGTCGGATTTAGCATGACAAGCGCTTCGGCGTTATGTACAGCATTACTATGTGAGTGTACAACCTATTTTCCAGTATGGAACAAGGCTAACAACCCAAGATCTCGTGTACCTGTCGAGTGTATTGGAGATTGAGATGAACTGCTTTCAGAGGATCGAGGAGTACACTCACGCGATTCCCCAAGAGCCCAAAAACGAGCCCGAGGGAGATGGGGGTCTAAAGGGCCTGGAGTGGCCCACTAGAGGCGAGCTCGAGATAGTCAACCTGACTGCTGGTTACTCGCCAGAAAAGGCTGTCTTGGCCGACATTGACCTCCAGATACAACCGGGACAGCGAGTGGCCATTGTTGGGCGCTCTGGCAGTGGAAAGAGCTCCCTGGCAGCGACCATATTGGGATTGACCACTAGAATTGATGGTCGAGTCCTGATTGACGGGGTGAGTATCGACTCGGTAGGGGTGGAAGAGTTGCGGCGCGGCATATGCTTCATCCCTCAGAACCCAATGTTGTTTACTGGTCCGCTCAGGTTCAACCTGGACTTAACCGGCACCGTACCCGACAAGAAGCTGCGACAGATCTTATCTGATGTCATTGGAGACACTGATAGCGTGGCCAAGTGGTCTCTCGACCGGCAGATTGAACGCGATGGGACCAACCTCTCTCAAGGAGAGCGACAGCTCATCGCAATCGCGAGGGCGCTAGCAACATCAGCTCGGATTGTCATCATCGATGAAGCAACAGCAAGTCTGGATGCGGAAAGCGAGAATCGGATGCAGAAGCTCCTGGCAGAGAGATTCTCGGACAAGGCGGTGATGGCAATAGCGCACAGATTAGCGACGATTGTGGACTTTGACGAGGTGTATGTGTTGGGCCAGGGTAGGATCATTGAGCGCGGGGTCCCCAGGCTGCTGCTTGAGTCGAGACAGGGTCAGTTTTGGAAGCTTTGGCAGAGCATGGATCAGCAGCAGCGCCGGGATGCTTAGGGGTTGTTAACTGAAGGGTTCTATGTCTCTCGAAGGGTATCATGGCTTCATCGTATGGCAAGTCATACGTGCACCGCCGGCGGTGCAAATAAGATCACGTGATATATCGCACCGCCGGCGGTGCAAATAAGGGCAACGTGGCATTATTGAACGGGGATAACACCCTTTGAATAAGGCCCTCAATTTAATTATTAATAGCTTCTATTACCCCAATTTAATGACTAATAGTTTCTGCATTATTAATTCTATCTATAATCTCTTTTCCCTGCTCTAATGGATTTAATTGCGGCTTCTTGCTCCTTCCCTGATAATGCCCTCCCCCCCGAGGGCGAATATTATAGCCGCGAGGACCTATGCACCGCGATTAATGCCTAGGCTGCGCCGCGAGGCTATGCCTTTATGACTAGGAGATTAAGGAAGACTCCTAATAGAAGATACGTAGTTATCTTTAACTATGACCATAGAGCAAGGCATATTTCTACCCCTAAGGACCCAAAGCAGCAACGGCGGTAGACTATAACGCGCCGTATAGGATATCGCTTCTCTATCATAGTAAAGGAAAGCCTCTATGGCGGTATTTAAAGTCTAAGGCATTATCTTAAGGCTGGCTTTGATAAGTATAATCATAAGCTAAGCTTTAGTCAAGTAGTATATCTAATGCTTCGTTAATTATCCCGGCAAGACGAATTAATAATTTAATGACTTCACGGGGCTAGCATTAAACCAAGGGAGATTAGGTCTTACCTATGCATTAATTTAGATATACTTATTATATAGTAGGATATCTATAATTATATTATATAGGGCAAATAAGACCTTACTTAAGGCTAAAGTAATATATATGCCCTTATTAATGAGCTTAAGAGCGAGGGCTTCTAGAGTTATCTTTGTCTTAATAATAATAGTTGAGTTATAGTAGTAATATTTATATATTTAAAGTCACTAGGGTATCTTTAATCTTATCCCGAGGTACTTATAATAGACTATATATATAAGACTAATAAGTATAAGATGCCTCTTCTTGAGATAGTTATTATAGATGCCTATTAATAAACTTTCTGCATTATATTTGCATTCCTTAGTGTAACGGTCCAGCTAAGTATATTGACAACTAGCTGAACGACTCTAACGAGTATCCTAAAGCTAAGGAAGAAAGGAAAAGAAAGTAAAAAAGGAGAAGTGAAAAGAGCCCCTTTTAGCTATTGAGCTTATGTGGGTCTTAGTCGAGAGTGCAAGCCGAGACCCCCACGGGCTCAGCCCGTTATAATACCCCCCTCCTCTCCTCTTCCAGGGGGAGGTTTAGATCCCATCTTGCTATGCTGAGCCTTATAGTGTGCTAAAGCTGCTATATTAATTATTTGATTAAGTAGTTCCTATATTGGCTTTATATAGCCTATCTATTTCACTAGGGCTTTCTATTGCTTATATACCTTCTTGACTTATAAGATCTCCTTAACTTTATATTCCTCGCTATTATCTATTAGTATAGTAGGCGGCTGATAGTTATTAGACCGCTGGGAAGGCAATGGGTTATCCGTAGTTAGCCATAAGAGGGAAATATAGAACACGTTATGGATCCCTGGGGGGGTATTAAGGCGGCAAGCGTATGATCTAATAGTCTTAAGGACGGTATACTTAGCTAAGAGCTAGTTGAACTTCCTAGAGGGTTAGTCTAAATATATATAACGGAGTCATAGCTATACCTTATCTCTTGGTTTAAACTAATTAGATAGTTGCCATCGGGTATTTGTATTCTCCTCTTATCGCTCTTACGCTGAGGCCATCGCGGCCTATGCCTATTTAGTAGCTTCTTTTAGTCTTTGGATGATAGACTTGGCCCGAGCTACTGGCGACTTCCCATCCGGTCGGAGCCGTTTATTAATCTCGATAGGTTCTAGGTTATAGCCGTGCGTGAGGAAGAATAGACTTAGTCTTATAGATATTACTAGACGGTTATTAATAGCCACTGCTACTATAGGTAGGAGTTCATCCTAGTTATCCTATGCATAGGTAGCGAAGATATAGATATATCTCTTAACCTCCTAATTGGCCCTCTTTGTAGCTCTATTAGTCTCGGGGTGCTAGGCTATTAATAGCCTCCGTTAGATGCGGAGTAGCTTATATAGCCTCTTCTATATTTAGCTTATGAATTAGGTCCCTCTATTTATTATAATTCCCCTAGGGATACTATAGTATTAGATGAAGCACTATAATAGGGTCTTAGTAATAGCACTAGTTATAATCTCCTTTATAGGTTTAAGGATAATACTTTTTAAGAGATAATTTATAATAACTATGAGGTTTATAGAACTATTTAATTAAGTAGGTGAGAGGTCTATAATAAAGTTAATAGATATCTCTAATTAGATCTAGTCTGGGATTAGGAGTGGCTTTAAGAGGCCATAGCATTTCTCTCTCTAGATAGTACTTTAGCCGCAAGTATTATAATTCTATATAAATTACTATATATCTAAGTTAAGTCTTAGCTAATAAAACTATTTACTAATAAGGGACTTTAATATATCCCGTCCTAGGTAATTAGTAAGCGCTAAATCGTGCGTATCTTAGATAATCCTCGTATAGAGTAGCTCATAGCTCGGGACTTATATCTACTCATGCTAATAGAGCTGTTCTCCCTCGTTGATTAAGCATTTAGATAGCATAATAAGGAGTCCCTACTATAAAGGTAGCTGCCTTTTGCCTTATTGCATAGCCTTATAGATTAGCTAGTATTAGTTATATTACTATAATCCTTAGTCCCATAGTTATTATAGTTAACTATTAGCAAAAGGGTTCTTAATTTATCTATCTCGGTTTACTTCTTAATCTCCGGGTTAGTTTATATTACCCTTTGAAATATAGCCTACTTTTCCCCTTATAATTAGATGCTTCTTATCTTTCCTTTCGCTTAGCTATAAGAGCTACAGGTATTAGCCTCTAATCCGGTTATCCTTATAATCCTCTAGTATATCCTGCTCTTATTATGAGAGGGCATCTAGGATAATAGCCTCTTTGCTAGGTTAGAATTAAATTATAAAGTTAAACCGTGATAATATCTCTGCCTAGTAGACCTACCTTTCGCTAAGCTATTACTTCTTTATAAAGTATTAGAGGTTAAGGTAATTTATAAGGATTAGGAAGGAGGCTATGCTTCTTAATTCCGCGTCTTAGTATTTTAAATAATAAATAATTATAAGTAGCTTTTTATTATAAATTAGATAATTATATTTAATAGGTAGGTTCTTTTTTAAGAAGAAAGCTATTAGCTAAAGGACTTTATTTTCTTTTATTTATAAAAGGGTACCCCTAGTAATATATTTAAAAAAGTTAGTCTTAAGGATTATCTCTTAGTCGGGGTCTTATTAGGCTAGCATAGGTATGCTAATAAGGAGCGCTTTAAGCTCCTTAAAGGCTATTTAGTAACTATTTAACTAAATAAATATAGCCTTTTTCTTTATTAGGGCTATGAGAGGTAATATAATAGAGGAGAACCTTAAGATAAACTGCTAATAATAGTTTATAAAGCCTAAGAACCTTCTAACTTCCTTAACTAAATAGGGCCGCTCCCATAGTTAGATTACTTTTACCTTCTTTAAGTTAACATACATAATAAGCATGCATCGCATACAAGTATGCGTCGCACTTTTCTTATACCTTTAAGATAGAAATTACAATAAAAATACCATAAACCATTTCATTAATTAAAATTACTTACTATACTCTTCCCTAGATATCTTAATCACTACCTGATATATTCTTATATTATGACTAGGCTTACCGCAGACACCATAATGCCAAACTCCTAGTCACGCCGACCTCCCTTAACCACCACTCCTCGACGATTTAGCCATTACCTATGCATTAATATCCATTTAATCAATTACTTACCTTCCTTCCTCTATTATTATTACCCCTCTTTTCTATAGTTAGGTCCTTTTTGCCCTCCAGCGCCGGCTTAGTATCTTATTTGCCTATTCAAGTTCTTTAACCCTAGCCTCAAGTAAGGCAACCTTATACATAACTATCTTTATTCCCTTAGAAGAAGACTATATAGCTTCTAGAATTAACTCTAGGGAGCTACTTTTATGCCTTTTTACTCGCCTCTCGAGGTAATCTAACTGAGATTAAGCCTTAAGCACGGTCTTTGGGGTCTTTGAGACCCAAGGGGTCAACGGTTTAGCCACCTCCTCAGGCGGCATTAGAGTCCATAGCTACACATTAAGCTTCAAGACCATACTTTCCGGGTCAAGAGGAATAAGCCCGGCTCCTCTAAAGGCTAACTTAATATTTTTTTCTATTATAATAGCCTAAAATGCGGCGTAGAAGGCCAGAAAGAACTTAGTCTTTAAAATATAGGTTATAGAGTATCTGATTAGAAGCTCTATTTCTCGACCATAAGTATTCTTAAGCATGCTAAAGCACCTAACGTTAAGTAGCTAAAGCAGATAAGATGAATGAGGTGGCATATAAAGCCTGATGATCTTATTCTCCTCGTAATATCTCTCGAATTTGATAGAGTGGTGACTTTCGTGGCCATCAAGGATTAGAAGACAATAGCGACTATTTAATCGCTTAGCTATGCACCGATCAAAGTGCTTAAGCCACTCGAGACCGGTCTCGTTATTAGTCTAGCCATTTTAGGTCATCGCAATAGCCCAATCGCCCAGGAGGTTACTTTCTCGGTACTAGTTGGCAAGGTAATATTAGCCCGCACCGATAATAAACAGCGGGATCGCTTAGCTATCCGCATTAATCGCCTAGATAACTATAATCTATTCTTAGTTTCTAGGCTATACCGATTTTAGCTTTCCACGCCTTTCTATGCCTATGATAACCATTCCGCTCTAAATCATACCTATCATAAAGCTAGTCTCATTAATATTATAGAGATTATCTAATTAGATGCTATACTTCGCGATTATGTTTGCTATAAGCATAAACTAGTTATAGATAATAGCTAGATCTTCGCACTTAGCTCTCTAGTAATTATATTTCTAAAAAAAAATATATCTTAAGCTCTAGGTATTATCTAATAAAGTTATAAGCCTAATATATACCGATTAGTAGTGTATCGCGGTTAGTAAGTAATTAATTAGCTATTTCTTTTATACTATGTAGTTAGGGGGGGGAAATCCTCGTGAGTCTAGGTTAAGAATAAAGTAAATAATAATCTATTCCTTAAGATCAGATAGTCGACGCGATTAGGGGATCTAATCGTGTCGCGATTAAATGCCATTCTGCCGGCGACGTAGCCTATGCTCGGAGATCCTATAGAGGTTTGCAGCGCGTTAAATGCTTAGTTTTAGGTTATTCTAAAGTGCTTAAAGAGTAAGAAGAGTTTTAGCCTTAGTATTTAGGTCTAATATATTTAATAATTAAAGAATTAATTAATTAAATGAAAAGTTAGGTATAGGAGGGAAAAATGCGATGTATGCTTATATGCAATGCATGCTTATTATATATATTAACTTAAATTCCTCGCCTAGCTTTAATAATAAATCTAAGGTATTTAATACTTATAGTCTTAAATTTATATTTATTAATATTAATCTATAGGCCTACCTCTTATAACCTCTAGAGAACTAGCTTTACCTTCTTCCTATAGTTAGCTAGGGACCTATCTAAGTAGATAAGGATATTATTAATATAAGCTAAGCAGAACTTATCTAAGTAGTCCCATAGCATATAGTTAATATATTATTAGAAGGTCACTAGGGCGCCCATAAGGCCAAATAGTATAACTAGCTATTTATAAAGGCTATACTAGGTATAAAACGCCGTTTTTTACTTATCTCCCTCTTGCACCCATACCTTATAAAAGGCAGCGATTATATCTAGCTTAGTTAACTACTTTGCCTTAGATAGGGACCTTAAAGTCTCTTTAATAAGCAGTAGTAGGTATTGGTCCTTCTTAGTAATCGCATTAAGACCTTAGTAATCTATATAGAACCACAAGCTGCCCCCTGGCTTCTATATAAAGAAGACGAGGGCTAAGGCAGGGGAGCTACTAGCACGTATAAATCCCTTATTAAGTAACTCTATT
Organism: Fusarium phalaenopsidis; assembly: GCF_050370095.1. Lineage (NCBI taxonomy): Eukaryota > Fungi > Ascomycota > Sordariomycetes > Hypocreales > Nectriaceae > Fusarium > Fusarium phalaenopsidis. Next base: position 734,447 of record NW_028145393.1, read on the forward strand.
AGGGTTCTTCTAAGAATAATTAATTCCTCGCGAGATATTCTATATAGGGGGCCCTAAGAGGGCTCTTTCTCTCTTCCATTAGGCCCTTATTCTAATGGGATCCTATGGTTAGTACCGGGTCGGTGTGGTGGTAATTAATCGGCAAGCTTTTAATTAAATGCTCTTAAGAACTCATAGTAGTGCTTAGGGAGTTTTTCCCTTAGATTTAATCTCTTCTTTAGTGCGAGGGCCTTTTTAATATCTAAGAGGCTTATAGAAAATACTCTTAGGTTATTATATTTTCTTTTTTATTTCTTAGCGCATTAAACTAAACCTATAAAGACTATGCTAATTAGGCCTAGTAGATTAGGTTATTAAAAGCTCTTAGGGTCTTGCTTATTTACCTAGTAGTTATATAAGCCTATATATAATTATCCTCTTATAGGCTAAATAATAATATTTTCTTTATTTATCTAGGTTTATCTAAGAATAACTTTATCTCCCTAGCCTATTATAATATAAAGAAAGACTTATTTCTTATAGTAGCTATTAATATTTATATCTATATATATTATATACTTAATAGCACCTAGCGAGGATATATTTACCTACTTAAGTATTTATAGGATAATAGGAATATATAGTAGGCATAGCTTATAGGTAAGGGCATTAGCGATTGTTTTATAGTATAGATATCTATTATTAATAAGGGCTATTAAGTAATATTCTTAATTAATCTTTATATTAATATAAAAAGGTTAACTATCTATTTAATCCTCTAGCTCTTCCTACTTAGCTTAAGCCTATTAGTGCTCTTAATAGCGATTTTAATTAGGAGCTACTTATTTTCTAATTCCTCCGCCGAGGCTACCTCGCTTAGGCTACTAGCTTTATCTTTATCACTTAGGTCTTAGTCTCTTTTCTTTCTTAGCTTACTCCTTATAGCCCTAGTTTTATACTTAGGCTTCCTTACCTCTTCTAAGTCTTACTAGCTTCTTTAGTATTAAGTATAATAAGCGATAATATAACTAACCTCGCCGCATTAATAGTATTTCCGCCTATCTAGGAGCTTTAATCTATATCTCTTAACCTTCATAGGTTTTTAATCTATATAATTAGATGCCTCCTTTAATAGCGGTAACCTCTATCTGGGTTATTCTTAGTTAGGGCTTAGGCCTCGTCGCTACTCCTATTAGTTACCTAGCTTCTAGTTATAAAAGCAGAGCTCTTCTAAGTTAGCCCTAAGGCTCTATAGCGCATTAATAAAGGAGGGATATATCTTCGGTAAACTAAGCTAGCCTATAAGGTAGGAATAGAGCTCTTAGTTAATTATATGCTTAAGGGCATTAATCCGCACTAAGTCTACCTAGCTAGCTCCTCTACTATCTATAAGCTCTCTCTTAAACTTAGGGAGGAAAGATATAAAGCTCTTCTTATCTCTTTATCTTATTATCTCTAGCTAGCTAAGAGCTTATTACTTAATATTTAAGTCCCTATAGTAGCTAGCTAAGTATATTATAAATTCGCTTAGCTTAAATTACTAATTTAAGCCTTTTTTTTTAAAGAAAGCTATTACTATTACTTATAGTATTTTAGCTAATTTAAAGTAAATATAAGTAAATTAATCTAATAATTCGCTAAGGGTAAGGTTATTAATGTATAGTTTACTTTATATTTTAAGTTACTAGGCCTAAAACTTTTATTAAGTTTTATTAAATCATAGGGGGTCTAAGAGGATTAGTTTCCTCTTTATTAATAATTATTCCGGCGAGGAGCTTTATTAAAGTTTAGGTCTAGTTATATTCAGGGGCTCTAGCGGTTGCGGCGTTAGAGCTGGTATTATAATCGCCGACTAGATAGCGCGAATCTGATTTCTTATCTCCTCGCGGTCGGTTTCTTATTCGGCGCATAGGGCTTATAGTTTCTCTAATATTTATATTATTATTTGTATTATTATCTAGGAGGCTTAGCTAGGGGAGCCCCCGTCTTAGTTAAGAGCTTCCATCGTGGAAGCTACTTATATTAATCATTTATATTAGTTTATCTCATTAGGCAAGGTTAATTAATTAAATACTTATCCCTTTAAGGGATCTTCCACTAATCGCTCTAGTAGCGAGGTCTTAGGGGGGGGGAACTTCTACTACTCGTGATTTATATAAGGTCTTCACAGAGATACACTTAGCTTAACCGCCACATAGGCAAGAGCCTTCTACTACTCGTGATTAGCACGAGGTCTTCGTAGAGGTATACATATAGCTTAACCGCCATATAGGCAAGAGTCTTTTACTCTTCCGGGCTTAATTATATAGAAAGCCGAGTAAGGACTAGACTAATTAATTTAATTAATTAGTCTTCTTATTAAAGGATAGAGCTTTAAGATAATATAATAGTCTAGCTAAGTATATTAATAACTAGCTAAATAACTCTAATAAGTATCCTAAAGCTAAGGAAGAAAGGAAAAGAAAGTAAAAAAGGAGAAGCGAAAAGAGCCCCTTTTAGCTATTGAGCTTATGTGGGTCTTGGTCGAGAGTGCAAGCCGAGACCCCCACGGGCTCAGCCCGTTACACTTAGTAGCGAGGAAGAAGACGACTATACCTAGGCCCTTATATATCTACAGAGCATATATAAGCTTTATAAGGTAGCTCTTTTATCTATAATACTCATAGATCACTGCCTAGCTTATATAAATATAATTACTTCTTATTTATATTTCCCTAAGTTAATCTCGCTATTATGCTTATGGCATATTAATAAGGCTATCCTAAGTTATTATATGCCTATATTTACTTAAGATAAAAGTAACCCTAAGGGGCTCAAGGAGTAGAATAAGTTCTTTGCCCTCTGGCATAAGCTTATTGCCTTAGTAATAGAGGATATCTATGATGAGAACCTCAAAAAGCTTAAAGAGCTCTATATCCCGAAGCATATTAATAAGGTAGGCTACCTTATTTAGACCTAGCTAGATCCCTATAAGGAGCGATTTATTAAGGCATGGGTTAATTAATACCTCTACTTTGAGTAATATGTTATATCTCGTTGCGAGGGTATTTATAAGCTTATTAAATCATACCTAAAGACCTCGTAAGCTAACCTCTTTGGGGCCTGGAGGATCCTTAAGCTTATGCTATTAAATCAGCTTGCCGAACTCAAGGTACTTTAGGCCAGGCAGCATATAAGCACGCCTCTTCGGCTATTAGGGGTATTATATAGCTATATCCGTGGCTAGATCTCATATAAAGCCTTATATAAGGTTAACTCTTAGCGGGAATAACTATTAGAAGTATATCCCGCGTATATAGGCATATTTATAAGGACTCTTAGTCTGCTTTGTGCTTATACCCTTTAGCTATTACTAGTGCGAAATAAGCCCCTTTAACTATACTATTTCTATATATATTAGTGTCACGGCCATGACGTGGGCCAGGCGGGGAAGCATGGCAGAAAACACTCTGACTAAGCAGGACCGAGAAAGCCGAACGTCGCTCCCATTGGTCCTAGGACTAAATGTTAAAAGCGTTAGTCTTACTAATAGACTGAACCCAGGGAACATCGGTCCAAAGATTAATCATAAGTATATAAAACACACTCATTATAGTTTCCTATATACTAGCTACCTTAGCTATTAATATAACTTAGTTATATTTAATACTATTAAGCATATTACTAGACGTGACTTATAACCTATTGCTTAGACTATGCCTAGTACTCTCTACTAATATAAACCCTGCACGACCGGTTTATCCCTTGGGAAATATATGATTATTACACGTTAATAGCTCTTATTTAGTAGTATACTATATACTCTAAGCAATACTATTACTATGGCACCTAATACTAGATCTCCTTCTACCCCTCGCAGTAAGCTACCTATTACCCCCTAATAAGGATAACCCGCGACTAAACCAGAGGAACCTAATATCCCAATAGATACTAATAACGATGGCGAAGAATATATCATCCCGGCCTTATACGAGGATAAGGTCCGTAAACTCAGAAATAAGTATAACCACCTAAGTATCTAGTATAATAACCTCCTAGATAGCGCATATAATAACGCCAGGATTACTTAAGAACGATTAGCCAGCATAGAGGCATCTATAAATGATATATAAGAATGCTTCCGCTAAGCCATAAAATAATAATAGCAGTAATACTAGTAGATAATTAATAAATAATAAAACCGGATTAACTAACTTACTATGCTCTAAGCTTAGCAAAATGACCTAGCATAATAGTAGGTCTATAATCTTAGTAACCTAATATTTAAATATACTACCGCTAGTACTACCTATAAAGATATTAGCGAGATTATTAAACCTAAGGACCTAGAACTATTTAATAGATAGGCTATATATATTAGGATATTCCTTATATCCCTTAGAGTATATTAATAATACTTTCCTACTAGAATAGCTAGTACTAAAAGTAAGGTCCTATATACTAGTAGATGCCTTATAGGTAATATATTTACTTAGTTTAAACCTAAGCTATATAACTTTCTTAGGAATAAACCCACTAAGGAAATATAACTCTTTTTTACTAAATATAAAAACTTTAAAAAAGTAATTAAATATAACTTTAGAATTATTAATAAAAAATAATAAGCTATATAAAAACTTAAGAACCTATAATAAATAAAGGCCGCCTTAACCTATATAGCCGAGTTTATATAAATTACCTTATTTCTTAATTAGGGAATAAATACCCTTTAGATTACTTTCTATAAAGGACTTAAAGATAAGGTTAAGGATAAGCTTTATAAAGCGGAAAAACCTAATAACCTCTAGGACTATATCGATATAACTATTAAGATTAATAACTAATAGTTTAAATGATAAATAGAGAAATCTAATAAAGGATGAATTTAAGGTAATAAAAATAACGCTAATTAATCTCAAAGGCGAGAATAAATTAAAGGTAATACCTCTTATAGAACCCACGCGAGACCTATAGAACTTAGAGCAGCCTAGAGAGATAATAAGGATATTAAATGCTATTACTACTATAAAAAGGGCCATAGGGCTAATAAATGCCAAAGGAAGCAATGAGATATAAAGGAAGGGCGCTATTAACTAAAGCTATAATAGCCCCTCCTAAAAGGTAAGAAATAGGTAAGATCCACCTAGGCAGATACTAAACCCTAGATAGCTATCTATACTATTAGAATACTTAGAATAGCTTAATAAGGATATAATAAAACTAGTATCTAATTAGATAAGCTAGATATGCTATATAGCTAAGTATACCTCTTAGAAGAATAGGCGGAAGGCAATTATATAATTAATAATATTATAAAGAAATAACTCTATAAACTAATTAAACCCTAAAAAACTAACCACTCGCATATTATAAAACACGTGGGATAGAAACTACTCCTAGAGCTTAATAAGGAAAGATAGCAACTAGGCAACCTAATGCCATAATATACCATCGCTATAACTAGACGCGCTAAACCTAAAACTAAGGAACCCATAATATCCTCTTTAGCATAATAACCCTCGAATAAATAAGCTAATTTCTAGGAAGCCGCCGCAAAAGGATTTAACTATAAGAAATAAATTATAGAATATAAAAAGAAGAAATAACTTCTAGTGCCCGCTATAATTTATTAAAAGGACTACTAGTAAGATAACCCCATGCGGTATAACTATACCCTATGCCCTTAATACTAGATTAAGGCGTTATAAAAATATAATAAAATCTATAAATAATAAAAAATAGACTAATATAATAGATTACCGCATAATAATTAAATTACTAAAACTAATAGTAGTAATATTAATTAAACTAAGTTTAAGCATAAGGCTTAAAAACTATAAAAAGAACTATACTAGGAGTACTCTAAGAAGCCCTAAAAGAGCAATAAAGAACTATAAGAAGAGAAAAACTACCCCTAATTATATAATAAAAATAATAATAAGTATTAAAATAGCCTAAGGGAAAGGTATATCTAGACCGCATAAGAATATATAGAAATATTAAATAAGTAAGAAATCTATATTTAAGCCTATTACTAAGAATTAGCTAAAAACCCTTAATATCTAAAAGCACCTTTTAATCTATAAGATAATATAAGGATATACCTAATATACTAAGAGTATATTAATATCTCTTAGATATTATATTAATACTATTAATATAAAACCTATTAAGAGGAGAAATAAGGATAAGATTATTTCCCTATCTTATTACTTTATTAATTAAATAATAAACCCTATTTATAATATAAAACAAAAGGGTATAAAGTAATATACTAATATAAATCTATTAGCATTATAAATGCGTAATATTCTTTAAAACTCTATTATGCTACTTAAGAAAAGAAATAAATTACTTATAAGATTAAGGACTAATAGAAAATAATTAGCTAGGAAAATAAAGAAAACCTAGGAGCTAAATAAGAATAGTAGTACTAGGACTAGCTATACAGCTAGGATAATACGCATAACTATAATGCCTATATAAATAGCGAGTATAAATTTAATTATATAAACTATACTTTAGTAATATTAAAAAACTAGATACCCTATTTAATATAGGGCGACGGGTAAATAAATAAGGGAATATATTACCCTAGAAGGCCCTTTACTCTACCACTAGAGTATATAAGCAATAATACCTAGAACTAAAAGTATAAGTCAGAGGAGAATAATTAAACGCTTTAGTAAATAGCAGAGCTAAGTAAAATTATTTTAACCTAATAATAGTAAATAAACTTAAGCTATTATAGAGGTATAAATAAATACCTTACTTAGTTATTAACCTAAAAGGAACCCCTTTTAACTATAATAATAATATTATTAATAGCGAGATTAATTACCTTAAAGTTTTTATTAAAAGAAAAAACTAAGGTATTTTATTTAATATTATATTAAATAAGTAATATAATCTTATACTTAGGTACCTATAGTTATAACGATTTAACCTATATTTTAACTAAAAGACTAGCTAAGTGCTCTCTTTTAATAATAAGATACCTTCTATAATAAATAACGACTTAGAATATAATATAAAATCTTAAACTTTTACTAAAGGAACTAGAGAAGCTAAGTAGAGGTAAATATAAGATACCTCTCTACCTATAGGGATAAGATATAAATATTAAAAAGGATAAAAATAATAGCGATAAAGGATAATCATATGAGTTATATAATAGTTTTATAAACTTAAAAAGGACCTAGCTCTATAAAAGAAACTATAAGATAACCCGGAAGAAGAAAAGTAACTTAAGAATATCTTATAGTAGTATCGCACCTATAAGAAACTCTTCGCGGAAGAACTTAAAATAGGCCTACCTAAGTATATATACTATGACCTAGAAATTAAGTTTATTAATAAGAAGTAACCCGGCTTTAGTAAACTCTACTTACTTAATAAAGTATAACTATTAATATTAAAGGAATATATTAAAGATATAATATAGAAAGGATATATTAGGGAAAGTAAGTTATCTATTAGATACCCTATTATATTTATTTTAAAGAAAAATAGAAAGCTTTAGCTTTATATTAACTTTAGGATACTTAATACTATTATAGTTAAGGATTATATACCGCTACCTCTTATTAATAAATTAAAGGATTGGCTTTTTAGTATAAAGTATTTTATAGTACTTAACCTTAAAGGAGCCTATAACCTTATTTAAATTAAGGAAGGATATAAATAAAAAACCGCTTTTTATACTAAGTATAAATTATTTAAGTACCTTATTATGCCCTTTAGACTTATTAATATATCTATTATATTCTAATAAATAATTAATAATATGCTATAAGAATATCTAGATATATTTATTATATATTACTTAGATAATATCCTTATCTTCTCTAAAACAGAGGAAGAATATATAGAATATATCTATAAGGTATTATAAATACTATAAGACGCTAAGTTATTAATAAAACCCGAGAAAAGTAAATTCTATGCCTTAGAAGTAGAATTCCTTAGATATATTATTTCTTATAATAAAATATAAATAAACCCTAAGAAGGTCTTAGCGGTTAAGGAATAGGAAGAACTAATAAATATTAAGGAAGTATAGGCCTTCCTTAGATTTACTAATTACTACTGCAAATTCCTTAAAGCCTTTAGATAAATAGCTATACTATTAATAGAACTTATAAAAAAGGATAAGACCTTTATATTTAAGAATAAAGCTAAGAACGCCTTTAATAAAATTAAGAAACTTATCCTAAGTAAACCAATACTTAAGATATTTAACCTATCTTAATTAATTAAACTTAAAACCAATGCCTCAGACTTTGCCCTAGGCGCATAGATTAGGCAACGGGACGACAAAGGACTCCTATACTTAATCGCATTTTATTCCTATAAGCTATATAAAGCGGAACTAAACTACCTTATCTATAATAAAGAATTCCTTATAATTATTAATACCTTTAAAGAATTTAGGTATTATCTCCTAGGAAGCTAATATTAAATTAAGGTATATATAGACTATAAGAATATTACCTACTTCGTGAAAATATAAGAACTTAGCGAATAATAACTCTAATATGCTAAATACCTCTTAGAATTTAATTATATTATTATTTATATTAAAGGAATAAAGAATAATAGAGCTAATATTATTAGCCGACGCCCTAACCTAGACATAAGGAGAACTAAGATAAAGAAATAACTCTTATAGTTTATATAAGAAGGATACCTTATATAATGAATTATTGCGATAACTTATATAGTAGAATAAGGCAATTTATTATTTATAAAAATCCTAGAATATAACTAATACCTCTTAAATAATAAAAAAATAGATAAATAATAAGTACCTAAGGAATTATAATATAACCTTATACATGAAATCCATAGCTACCTATTATATAAATACTAAGGAATTAATAAAACCCTAAAATAAATTAAAATAATATTTATTTTTCCTAATATAAAAAAAATTATTTTAATTATCACTAATTAATATAACCTCTACGTAAAAACTAAGGCATAATGCTATAAACCATATAGAAAACTATAACTACTCCTAGTTATATAATAACTATAAGACTTAATTACTATGGATTTTATTACTAAATTACCCCTGTTAGAAAAACTAGCCACTAGAAACTTTTATAATAGTATTCTTATTATCATAGATAGACTTATGAAATTTTCTTATTTTATACCTGTTACGGGCGAACCCGTGAGGAAGGTTGTTTCCCCCTGGAAAAACCAAGACCAGAGAAATCCTTCTCCGTAGCCCCGCTGCGAGCCCTGCACAAAACCCGCAGCGAGGCCACAGCTAGTTCTTTTCCTTTTCTCTCCCTTCCTTAGTCTTAGATATTCAATCAACCAGTTCACCTTAGCTGCATAAGCTCCGGTCTGACCCTAGCATTATCTAAGACTTAACCATAGCTCGCTACTTAGTAGTAGAGAGCTCATTGCGAATCTACGTAATAGAAGAAGGTAACCCCGGGGGAATGTCCGTGAGGGATACCGCCCTTATGAACCTGATCGGGGATCGACTAAGCTAGTTTATGGCACCCCTGCAGAGTTAACTCGATAACCTATTACTATGCATCGAGGAAGCAGAGCGCTCGCGGGCAGCCAATGGCGAATAGCTGGCTAATACTCTTAGGCCACTCTAAGAGCAGGTCATATACCTATCCACATAGTTCTAGACGTTTTAATAGCCCTACCCACCTACTAATCACTAGCCCCCCTTCATCAAGAACAAAGTAAATACGCAGCTCCCTCTAAATAACCCTCCCGAGGAGCCTATCATAAATAAAATCACCCCTAAACCGCTAGCAGTGCCTAAAACTATACCCCGACGTAAACCCCTCTTAGACCCTCCTAAGTTTTTAGGAAATCGCTATAAATACCCTTTATAATCGCAGTAAATACGCGATAAACTCTTACTAAATGCTAAGTTCTACCTAATAAGCTAAGAGAGGTTTTACTTAATTAACTTATACTTATTACAAAAAGCCCAAAGCCTAGTCGCAGCATTCTATCAAGCGGGAGGCACGGGGGGTCGCCGCGACCCCGAGGATTTTATGGAATATCTCGACTAATTTAATAAAGACTGAAATATATAGGCATGCGCGACGAGCTCGCTGCTAGAGCGCCGCTAGAAGGCTAATAAGTCCTTCGTTACCTTTCTATTAAAGTTTAAATAATATATTATAGAAGTAAGAGGAATAACCTAGGAAGATAAGGTAAAGATTACCTTTTTAGAAGGACTCTTAAATAAGCGGCTATATCATAGCTTAGTCACCGTTAAGCTCTTAATGACTTATAACCTATGGATTAAACGAGTTTAAGAAGTGGCGTGGAAGCTCGAGAGGTTGGGCCTAGAAAGAGAGATAGTCTTAGAGAGGTCGCAGCGTCGCAGCTGTTACCCCATGGAAAGGAACTAACTAAATCGTAGCCGCTAACGGCCATAAGGTCCCGGTTAGACACGAGACTACGAGGGAGACACTAAGATGACAGGTATCAATAAGGCCGCTTAGGAGAAGTAATAGGTCCGCAGGGAACCCGCCGCAGATGAACGGAAGGCTTGCTTTGAGTGTGGGTCTAAACAACACCTAGTGGCCAGCTGTCCCCGTCGGGCCCGACAACCCGACCAATAACGTACGGCCAGGGTTAGCCCTCCCGACGACCAAGCAGGAGACTCGCAGCTATCTAGCGACGAGGACCTTAGCCCTGAAGACGAGGGAAAAAAGTAGCTCTAATGCGAAAACAGGCGTTAGAGCTAATAAAATAAGAGCTCAAAGGATAAGAAAAAAGGAAGTAAAGTATACTTAGTAAGTCTATATTAATAGACCTACGAATTAGCACTTATAAGTGCTAAGCGCTCCTAGATAATAATTATAATGCATTCGCGCTAATTAACTCTTCCCTTGCCTATGAGCTTAACCTACCATATATTAAAAAGAAATAGCGGCGATTCCGCAGCTTTATCGTAGATAACTAGTTAGTAATGGCCAGAGGAGTTATTATATTTATAATTAAGATCTAGGGGCATAAACGTCCCATATATATATACGCGGTGGATAGCCTCGACGGGGATATATACCTCGGTAAACTATAGATAAAAGCTAAAGATGTTATATACTTTGCGGCCTAGCGGCGAATTTGGCACGGGGCCGCTAGGATCTTGATATACCTTGCTTTAAAAAAAGAACCCGAAGCTATATAGTTAATTAGGAGCGCCCGTCTAGTGTCGGCCGCCACCTTCGCCGGCATCTGCCGACGAGCGAGGAAGCGGAGAGGCCGTTAGGAAGACATGGCTAGCTCTGTTATGTCAGTCAGCCTAGCAGATATAGCCAAGGCGTTGAAGAAGCTCGACAACAAGGATAAACCTGTCAACTTGGCCGAGCTGATTCCCCAAGAGATCCTACAAGCCTACCCGCGCCTCTTCTCACCCGCAGAGGCCTCGCAACTGCCCCCCCAGCGACCAGGCTACGATCACGAAATTAACCTAGTACGAGACCAGCATAGCAACGAGCCGACCTTACCTTAGGGACCCCTATACTCAATGTTAAGAGAGGAACTTATAGTCCTAAGGAAAATACTTAATGACCTATTAGATAAGGGGTTTATATGAGCTAGTAGCTCGTCCGCAGTGGCCCCTATATTACTAGTTAAGAAACCCGGAGGAGGAGTCTATTTCTGCTGTGACTACTGCGCCCTTAATGCGATCACGCGGCGAGATCGCTACCTACTCCCCCTAATCACGGAGACCTTGAGGATCTTAGCCGGAGCTAAGTGGTTTATGAAGCTTGACGTAGTAGCCGCTTTCCATAAGATTAGGATTAAAAGAGGGCACGAGGCTAAGATGGCCTTCTGCACTAGATTTGGGTTATATGAGTGGCTAGTGACCCCGTTTAGACTTACCGGCGCCCCCGCTATATTCCAGCGGTATATTAATAGCGCCCTTTAAGAATACCTAGACCAGTTTATCATGGCATACGTGGATGACGTTCTGATCTACATAGACGGAACTCGCAAAGAGTATATAGCAAAGGTCTAGCTAGTTCTTAAGGCCTTAGAGAAAGCTGGGTTATACCTAGACCCTAAGAAGTGCGAGTTTATAGTCTAAGAAGTGAAATATCTTAGCTTTATCGTTAGGGCAGGAGAAGGGGTAGCCTGCGATCTAGAGAAGCAGCGAGCTATCTAAGAATAGGCAGCGCCCTCTATAGTAAAGGGAGTATAAAGCTTTATAGGGTTTATTAACTACTACTAAGTCTTTATCCCTAACTTCTTAAAGATCATAAGGCCCTTAATAAGGCTTTATAAAAAGGGAGTACCCTTCCTATGGGGTCCCAGCGAGGAAGTAGCGTTTTAGGAGCTAAAGGATTGCTTTATGAATGCCCCCGTGTTAGCGGAATTTGACCCTCTCTGGAAGACCTACCTAGAGACTAACTCTTTGGGTAATGCTAGTGGAGGCATGCTCGTGTAATTAGACTCGTAGGGAAGACTTAGGCTAGTCGTATTCTTCTCGCGGCGATATAATCCTGCGGAGTATAACTACCTTATTTACGATAAGGAGATATTAGTTATTATACGCTGCTTAGAAGCCTAGAGGTCGGAGCTATAAAGCTGTGGTTACTTTACTATCCTCATAGACTATAAGAACTTATGTTACTTTATGACTAAGAGGATGCTTATGGAGAGGCAAAGTAGATGGGCCGGTGAGATAGCCGAGTTTAACTTTAGCCTGGAGTATTAACCTAGTAGCTAAGCCGTGGCGCCTAACGCGCTAAGTCGCTGCGAATAAGATATCCCGCAAGGAGCTAAAGACGAAAGGGAGCAAGGGCGTTACTTATAGCTGATACCCACCTCTGCACTACCCAGAGTGGCAAGAGGTGAGGAAGACCTTAGCGAAGTCGCTGAGGGGACACTGCTAGCCCGAGCGGTCTTCCTGGAATACCTAGAGCTAGAATACCTATAGTAAACCATATTACTAGAGGATAAGATCTATAAGGAAGCCCTCGCAGCGGTTTAGCGATGAGATCGTAGCTTCTACCCTTCCCTTAAGCTAAAAGTTTAAATCGCCGAATGTGGAATTAATTATGCCGGAAGATTAATATATCGCGATAAGCTTTAGATCCCGGGAGGAGACGGGACGGATGAATGTAGTAAATAAGAGAAGGATGCCCTATGAACTCGCATCGTCTAGGCAGAGCACGATGCATTTATAGCCGGTTACCTAGGACGAGACGGCACTATAGCTCTAGTGCGAAGACGCTTCTTTTGGCCAGGGAGCTCATAGCTTATCCGTAGCTTTACGGCTAATTGCGACGTATGCGGGAGGAGTATAATCTGGCGGCAGTTGAAGTAAGGACTACTTAGGTCGCTGCTAATACCCTAGTAACTCTGCAGCGACCTCTCTATGGACTTTATAGTAGACCTCCCGCCCATAGGACCCTTAGGGGCGAAGTACTTATAGGTGATTAAGGACTGTCTAACCTGAGTAGTGACGCTCGAGGCCATGGATAGCATAGATGCCGCAGCGTATGCGCGGCGATTTCTTAGCTGCCATTATCGCTTCCATGGAATGCCGAAGTTAATCGTGAGTGACAGAGGGTCTAACTGGATAGGTGCTTTCTGGTGAGCCCTCTGCTGGCTCACGGGGATTAAGTAGCGCCTCAGCATAGCCTACTATCCTCAGATAGACGATAGGCCCGAGCGAACCAACTAAGATATATAAGGCTACCTACGAGCATATATTAGTTTTAGTTAAGATAATTAAGGCGAGCTCTTACCCGCAGCGTAGTTAGCGATAAATAATCGCGACTATGCTGCGATTAGTATAAGCCCTTTCTTCGTTAAGCACAGATACTATATATACCCCTTCCTAATCGACGAGGTAAATATATTCACGCCGCGGAGTTACGACGAAGCTAACGTAAAAGCTTTTATAGAGAGACTTTAGGAGGTTACTAAGTTTATATAAGCTAACGCAGTAGCCGCATAGTAACGCTAAGAGGATGCTATTAATTAGCGGCGAAGGCCTGCCGAATATTATAAAGTGGGAGATAAGATATAACTAAACCTCGTGAATATTAAAATAAAAAGACCCTATAAAAAGCTTAATTAACTATACCTTAAATATATAGTTATATGAGTAATAAGCCTATATGTAATGTAGCTAAATGTGTTAGGAAGAGTCTTCCCGCGATTTTATATTAACCTCGTAAGGAGGGCGCGGCGAGACCCCTGGCCTAGTTAATAAAATAATAACTTCTAGCCACTAATGATTAAGGTAGACAGAGAAGATAAATAGGAGGTTAAAGAAATCCTATGCGCGCGTTAGTAGCAGCGAGGTCATAGGCGAACACGCTAAGCCCTTATATAATAAAAGGGTTATAAATAATTAACTTAGGAGCTAGTATTAGAATTATAAGAGACGGCAGCGCTTAAATAGTTCGAGAAAGCATATAGTCTTATATAGAATAATAATAGCCCTATTAGCGACTACGTGACTAGGTCATAGCGGGCCCATAGATAAGACCCTCCCTTGCTAATAAAAAGAAAAAGTCACGTAAATTTATAACTTAAGGTTTATATAATAAGACTATATATAAGGGTAAAGCAAAGAATAGATAAGCGAGGTTACTATAGGGTCATAGAGAGGGAGCAGAGAGCAAGTATAAGGTAAGCGGGAGGGCTTAAGCTAAAATTAATTTTATGCTATATAAAAAAATATAGAGCACTATGGCCGTGAGGCAGCTATCTAAATAAACCAGTAGCAACCTAGCAGCGATAGAGCAGAAAACCATTATTGACCCCTCAAGGCTTAGACGCCTTGGTCTTCTTAGCCTTGGCCTTGCGCGGGGTGGAAGCCTTGCGCTTTTGTCTAGATTTCGCAGCGGACCCGCCACCATCCCCATTAGCATCCGCAGCGGCATTATCTCCACTATTATCAGTATCGTCCTCGGAAACCTCATTCTTAATATCGTCGATACTAGGGGCGAGGGTGGCAGAGCCTACGCGGCGAGGTAGCTGTGTGCTTGAATTACTAGCGGCGAGGTACTCTCTAGCGATAATATGGAGGGAGTTAGCAATATTAGTCTAAACCTTTAGACTCTTAATGGCGAGGGCATATGACTGCGCAGCGAAGTCGTTAGTAATACGCGACTCAGCAGCAGCGGCGGCCTAGGCGGCGGAGCGGGCGCGGTCGGTAGGAGTGCCACGACGAAGTTGGCGCAGGGCATGGCGGCCATTGCTAAGAGCTTCAACCACCGCCTAGCAGAGAGTTAGTAAAGCCATCGCAACGAAGTTAATAGGAACTTACAGCGTCGGCCAGGTAGGTAGCATTATTAGCCTAATCCTGGCTCTAGAGGGGGAAGAAAGCGGAAAGGACCTCTTAGTACTTACGAGGGAGCTATGAGTTTGTAGAAAGTTAGCTATGAAGATATAGTAGAAAAAGGATAATACTTATAGACTCGTATGGTTTACTATTGCGCTTATAATAATAATACTTAATAGACTAAGCTACTTATAAGTTAGCTAGGAATAAGCAATGACTACGTAAAGACCTATTGCTATAATAAATAGCATAAGACTTCACGGGCTTAGTAGGATATAAGCTAGTACTACTAGAAGGGCGGTAGGCGACTACGCGCTCTAGGCATAGTTAGTACTAAGGCCTATGCGGGTTAGCTAAGATAAAGCGGCGCGTAAAGGCATACTTATATAGCGTATATAGCGTATAGGGAGAAAAGTAAGGCGAGAAAGAGCGCAGTGCATAAGATTTACTAATAACCTAGCAGCGGGTTAGCGAAAGAGTCTTAGGGAAGGGGCGGGCAGAATGTTGATCCGTAGCCGGGGCTACTCACGAAGTAAAAGGGTTAAAAGAGGAGGAAAAAGAGGAAGCTCGAACGAGTGCGAAGAGGACTCTTTATGCCCTAGCGCATAGGCCACAGCCAGCGCAGTGATTTATTATTATTATGCCGTTTTAGGCGTGTTTTCTTCTTATTATTATTTCTATTATCATTATTAAATAAAGGGATATGGGAAGGTTAGGAGTATGCGAGGACTAGGGCGCGAGGAGCATATTGCGAGCTCATAGAGAGTATAAGGGGAAGTGGACCTCTTTAACACGGCCCGGGCTATATCCTAAGCGACTTAATCGCATTAGTCCGAGCGCGATCGCATAAGCACTAATAGGGTATATAGAAAATAGAATATAAGTGGCAGAGCACTGGCTGCGAGTACGCTATGAAGACGTATATAGAGCCAGAGGGGGGGGGATACTATTACGGGCGAACCCGTGAGGAAGGTTGTTTCCCCCTGGAAAAACCAAGACCGGAGAAATCCTTCTCCGTAGCCCCGCTGCGAGCCCTACATAAAACCCGCAGCGAGGCCACAGCTAGTTCTTTTCCTTTTCTCTCCCTTCCTTAGTCTTAGATATTTAATCAACCAGTTCACCTTAGCTGCATAAGCTCCGGTCCGACCCTAGCAATACCCTATAGAGAATTAATAATAGCAAAAGAATTTACTTATCTCTTTTATTTTTATATTACTAAAACATATAGACTACTACTTAAGATTATTATAGACCGAGGACTATTATTCGTATTAAAATTCTAGCAGAGCCTTATAGGATACTTAGGAATTAATTATAAACTCTTTACTATATATTATAAAGAGATAAATAGATAAATAAAATATATAAACTAAATACTAAAATAATACCTTTATTACTATATTAATTATAAATAAACCAATTAGGTTAAAAAGCTACTAGCTGCTTAGCTAGCCTATAATATAGCAACTAATAAAAGCACTAAGGTTATACTAGTATATACTAATTTTAGATTTATATTAGATATTTACTAATAATCCCAAGACGCTATTATTAACCCTAAAGTAATCCTTACTAGTGATTAGCTATAGAACCTATATAAAGAAATAAGGATAGAACTTAAATTTATTAGAAATAGGATAATAATATATATTAATAAGAAAAGAATCAAGGGATTAATCCTCTCGGAGGGAGATATAGTTTACCTTATAATAAAAAATATTAAAATAAAATAATAAAATAAAAAACTTAATTATAAATATATTAGACTATATAAGATTAAGTAAAAAATTTTAAAATATAATTATAAACTAGACTTATTACCTAAGGTTAAGCTTTATTTAATCTTTTATATTTTATTACTTAAGTTAATATAAGATATTATCTAGGTAAAAATAAATAAAAAACTAGATATAAAAATTAATAGACTAAAAGAATATATTATAAAAGCTATCCTTAATATAAATAAAATTAATAATAAAATAATATATTTTATTAAATAAAAGGATTACCTTAACTTAGAAAATATATAAGAACCCCTAAAATACCTTACTAATATATAATACCTTTTAAAGGACTTCTACTAATAATACTAAGTATAGGCTTATTAAGACTAATAGCATTTTAATTAATTAAGTTAATAGCCCTAAAAGAATACGCCTTTATAATAGTAAATAACTCCTTATAGAGCTCGCTTAATTCCTCTAAGGTATATAAGCCGCGCTTAAAAGCCTTATTACTATGCGCTTTAAGTAACCTTTTTTGCTTCTAAATGCAGGTAAGCTTAGCTATTGCCTCCTCTAAAGTAGCCTTTGCTTTAGCCTCTTTACCTTCTAGGTATTTATACTCTTAGATATTTTTTATAACTATAAGAGATTAGCTAAAACCGCTATGAAAAAGCATTAATACCTACTTATAAAAGGAAGCTATATTAGCCTTATCGCATATAACCTTTATATTAATATAATTAAAGTAATAATTAAAATAATTAAAAATTACCTTATAGGATAAGCCCTAGCGGAAATAATAAATATAAAGTATAATTTTAGAACTAAAAGCCTTAATATAAATAAAAAGACTTTATACTTTAGAAAGCTTTTATAAAGAAGTATACTTAGAAACTCGGCCTAATATTATATTAGTAAAAAGAAATTTTTATAAGTTAGAGTTACCTACTAATACTACTTAACTACTAAAATTAGTCTTAAGGATAAGACTAACGGGGAGGGAACCTCGTGTCATAGCTATAACGTGGGCTAGGCGGGAAAGCATAGCAGAAAATACTCTAACTAAGTAGGACTAAGAAAGCCAAATATCGCTCCTATTAGTCTTAGGACTAAATATTAAAAGCATTAGTCTTACTAATAGACTAAACCTAGGGAATATTAGTCTAAAAATCGATTATAAGTATATAAAACATACTTATTATAGTTTCTTATATACTAGCTACCTTAGCTATTAATATAACTTGGTTATACTTAATACTATTAAGTATATTACTAGACGTGACTTATAACCTATTGCTTAGACTATGCCTAGTACTCTCTGCTAATATAAACCCTGCACGACCGGTTTATCCCTTAGGAAACACACAATCGTCACAATTAGCACCTCTAGCGCTTAGGGATCCCCTAGCTTCTTATTAAGCCTTATAAGTTATTTAATCGCCTAGCGGCTAATTTAACGCTGCCGGCAACGAGTATATAGCGTAAGCTTAGTATATTTAAGCTTATTAGGAGGGCATTATAGCTAAGGGCATAACTAAAGTGTTCGAGATATTATAAGCTTAGCTATAAGATAACCTTAAAGGCTTGCCCCTTGCGCTACGAGGATCTATTAATGGCTCTACTGGCGGCTCTAGTCTAGACTTCTATGACCACGCAGATAATAACATATATATCTTCTTGCTCTATAACCCGCTCCTTATCCCTATTATCCCTATTAGGCGCCTCTATTATATCTAAGACTATTATAATAATATATATATTAATATATATAATAACTTAGGTATTATCTCCCCTGGTAGCTATGCTAATAGTTGCCCTAGCCGCGCCTGCATTGCGAGCTAATAATCCTTGTGCTATCTTTTAATAATATAAGAAAGCATGAGAGGCCTAGTATGCTATGTTGCCTCGGGGAATGGTTAAGACTAATTAGTAATTTAGGAAGGCTATAAAGCTGCCTATATATTACTTTAAAGCTAAGTATAACTAGTGCCTTAACTATAAGCAAATAGGGAGGCATTGCAGGGAGGAAAATGGCATTAGAGACTGGACTAAGGAGGAGATAATAAGTTATCTTAATTAGGATAAGGCTAAGACTAAGTGGGTTAAATCTAATATAGAGAAAGAGATAGCATAGCGGCCCTTTATATAGCGGCGAGGGATATAACATATCTGGGATGCTACTAAAAGGGATTATAAATTATAAGAGGATTAGTATAAAGGCGGGAACCCCCCTTATTAATATTTATAAAATTAATATGAGATATAATTAGTATATACTATTTAAAAGAGAAAGAAAAGGTAAATCTCTAAGCATATTATATATAACCTAATAGCTTATTTTAGTTAAGTTATAAGTGAGTTAAATAAGTATATATTATAGGCCTAGTAGCCTTTAATTATCTAAGGAATAAAATAACTACCCTTATAGAAATTATTACCTTCCTTATTAATACCACTATATATAGCTATTCTAATTAATATCCGCAATATGAATCCCTATATTCTCTAATGCTATAATAGTTAGCTAATAGGTAGTTATCCCCACCGCCGGCGAGGGCTAAACTATGCCTAGGATAATTACGGGCTAATTCTGATATACCTGATCTCTAGCCTAAAGGGTATATATGCTCTAATGGGGGTTAATATTAGGGTTAACCCTCTATTATTATTGCTATAGCTGCTGATTCTAATACGTAATATGCTACTCTCCCTTAACCTAATATCCCTATAGGCGTAATAGCATAGCGATAAGAGCACCTTAAGGAGGATACTAAGTATTCTAGGCTCTTATAAGGGCTTAGGGATTCTAGGCATATAGAGTATTAGATATGGTAGGGTTATTTAGTAATATATACTGAGCCTATTAATAATATATCTATAGAGGCTAGGCTCCCAGATGAGGATTATTAAGATATTACTCTTACTACTAGTTACTAGTAATAATATGCAAAGTAGCTAGGATATTTGCATTTATTAGATATATTGCCCTAGCTGGTATTAATATATTATTAATAAAGATAGGGAAGTCCTAAGGGTTCTAACCTTAGTTTTAATTCTAGTTATTTATCTTCGCGGTATTATTTAAGAGAGGATAAAAGCCTTCTTTAATAAGAAAAAGCCTACTTTATATATTAGAAGCATTAAAGTAATTTACTTTAAAACTATGCTATTTAGTTATATAAGTAAAGGCATCATATATTATTCATAGCCCAAGGCAGATTAGCGCGTAGTTAATAGATTATGTTATATCCTAAATATCTATATATATAGAAGGCCTCTTAATCTCTTTAATTGCACGAATAGATGCTCTCTCAATAGATGAGGGAGGGATATCTCTTGATCACACACACATAAGTCGGTCTTATATAACAGATCTTATTTGCACCGCCGGCGGTGCGATATATCACGTGATCTTATTTGCACCGCCGGCGGTGCACGTATGACTTGCCTCATCGTATGACTATCTTATCTAATCCGGTCTCGATCCTAGTTGGGGAGATAAGGTAGTCTCACAGTCTAGATCCATGGAATCGACTTGAAAGACCCATGAGTCCATGACCCACAATGGCAGCGATAAGCCCAACCCTTGACGGGACCTTGACTCGACAGGGATAAGGTCACTGAAATCTCCTCTTTCGGCTCCCTGTGTCCCTTATCTCGACCGGCTAACTAATCATCTCCGCGTTTTCTCTCCCCATCCGTTATCTGCAATGAACTCCTCCCTCTTTCACCTCATTCACCTCCAACATCACCACCATGTCAAATCTTGAGCTCCAAGCATCACCACATCCTTCAACGGCCCGCAAAGCCCGCAAGAGGAATGTTACATCCCGTGATCGCCTCGGATGTGTCACTTGCCGTGAGAGGCACTTGAGGTGCGACAAGGCACAGCCGGAGTGTGACAATGTTGGTCATAACTGACCTCTCCCCGACTCAGCTAATAGTGCCAATTCAGTGTACCAAGGCAAATCGAACCTGTGGGGGGTATGCTAGAGGGATCTCCTTCCGTGACCAGACCATGATGGTCATTGAAAGAGTCCAAAAGCCTGAGTCAAGACGAGTACGCAAAAGCTCAGCGTCAGGCTCTTTTGCGAGATCACCGATACCGCAAGAGCTATCAAGAAGTCCTTGTCAATCGATTGAACCACTGGCGGACCTGGATATTATTGAAAATTTGCCTCAACCTGGCCAGGTGTCTATGCCAACCTTGACCATCGACACGCCTGTGGGTGAAGATTTCTTGTTCGAAACCTGGGATCTGCTCGGGGATCCATGGCCACAAGATACAGGAAATCAACTGTGTATCATGCCACAGTTACCATCGTCGCCCCAACAGGCATTCCAAGGTGATTTCGGAGGCATTGGAGCTCTGGAACCTGAGGATGCATGTGCGCTGGTACAAACCTCGCTGCTACAGACTTCAATCCCCGAATCATTATCCCTCGGTCCAAGCCTGCCTTATGACTGCTTTCTTTTCTCGCAAGATTCTGAGTATTGCCAACGCTTGTTCGACAACCAAATACGCGGACTATCGGCAGTCTTACCACTTAAAGATATCTTCAACGGAGACTACTCGGCTGCTTCCCACGTTTGGAGTGCTGTCCTTGCCGTCTCCGCCCTGACCTTGTCGATTGAGACATCACCGGGACTGATCACCCCAGCAATGGCAACACAAAAGAAACACGCTCTCCGTCATTACGCCAACTCACTGAGGTCTTTGAGGATCAAACACCCACAAAACACACCGGAAGCGTTTAGTAGTCTCCCTCTACAAGAGCTGCTCGACTGGTTCCTGTGTCGACTATTGCTAGCCAACTTTGAACTTGGGCGAGGAAATCTCACGCTGTGGAGGGCACATTTGCGCGCCACAAGTCGGGTCTTTAGTGCTTGGCATAAAAGAATCAGAGGAGTCCCTAGAGGCCGGATTCTTGCTCAAGTCTTCGCAAGAATGGCCCTACTCGTCGAGTTGCAGAATGAGGAGTTAGCTGTGACTGGGATAAAAGATATGAATCCCGGTGTCGCACATGAGCTTTCAACCATGATCCAGGGCTCGATGTCAGCTCGTGATCGACTTCTAGGCTTCATCAGGGAAGTCGGTCAACTTGAGCTGAAGTTTCGCTGCACGCCATCCATGTTTGCCAAGTGGACAGGCAAGCTGGAGACACTAGATGCCGGACTCACTGAGTGGCAGCGGTGCCTATCGCCGTTGGAAATGCCTGTCGACACAGGTGTTGACGACCCAGTCTCGTTCCCTGCACAAGCTGGAGATCCTGACCCGCTTCAAGTTCATCCGTTGACATGTCCTAATGCTGTCGATTCTACCGCCGCCGCTGTGAATTACGCCCACTTCATCTGCACTCGTATGCGAGCTCGCACCCGGTACCTGGAGAATGGCACCAAGATACCCCCTTCCAACGCAAACTCTATGGCACTTTACATCTGTCGAATCGCTGCTGGTCTGTCTCCCAATAGCTGTGCCGTCACGGAAGCCTTTGGTCATGGAATGATGCCAGCTGTTGTCGGTGCATACTGGTGGACTACTGATCCCCAACTTCGTCGGTGGATCGTCAACTGGCTACAAGGTTATGATAAAAATGGCCAGCGTGAGGGCATCTGGAACGTTCGACAGGCCAGGAAGCTCATGATGTTTCTGGATGGTGAAATTCTTCAGCGGAGGACTCGTGCCGAGCACTGGAACGTTATCGCGGCGCGTGTCAAGGAGCAGGAGGAGTCGTTTCCAACGGGCCAGAACGACATCTTGGAAGCCGAACTCGAGATGAGCAGTGAAGATGAGGACCAGGGCGAAGGGAACCTGGAGTTCAGAGTGGTTGTTCACTCCCAGTCTGAGAGTGGCTGGGCGACAAACTATTACACCATTATGTAAAGAGTGTGTTTAAGACACAGTTTGAAATGAGACAAACGATTAAAAGCTGCAAGCTTTGAATCACTTCTTAAAATGCTAAAAAACAAGTCTAATGTTTCAAGACCTTGTCGGTCTTCTGGCTTAGTTGCCCCATCAAGGGCCGGGCTTCAACTATCTCAAAAAACACAACAACACGTCAGAGCATCATATCCCAATGCTAACACAGTGTCCCAAGACGTATGGGTTGGTACATAAGATGGATAGTTGATGGAAACCCACTTTCGCATGAATTCCGCGTTCTTCTTTTCTGGTTATGACCCTTGCTGCATTCCGTACCATCGTTCCCTGTCTGAGTCTTAACGCTTGGGGCCGGGAAGAAGATCAACTTCGATCAACTTCCAACCAGCCCACAGGCCCCATGCAAGGTGATGAGGAATCATTTTCTGTTCTCCCTGCAGCTTTCTCGTAACTTTCGCCGACTTGACAAATTCTGGGCCTCCAGACCGCGACCTACGTCCGGGAGATCAGAAATGTGCAAGTCTTTGCCCCAGAACGGTTAGCTCGCCAAGAACACCTGAAAGAGCAAGTTGACTTGCGCCAACAATCATGAATAACTGTAAGTGGAGTGAAGATGGGATTGAGCATCGAAGATGGTTTTGATGATGCTTGTAACGGCTATAAAGAGAGGTTCATATCGCCTCTCATTGAATCAGAAACCAGAGCCTACCACTGCCTTCAGGTCACTCTCTGAGGACTACCAGCTGCCTCTTGTCTCGCTTCTTCTGCCTCTCAAACTGTCGAGCATATTCTCTATACCTCACAAGTCCGTACCATGATTGAAGATACCTCCTCCGTTCCTGGCTACACCATCTTGCGGGAAGAAGCCAGGGATCCTGCGCCCTGTCCTTCTCGAGATTTGGGCCAGCCGCATCCCCTCGGTAGGTACCCATGGATGTTAGTGAAGCATCGAATCGGGGTAGCTAACGAATTAAAACATTTAGATCAGCTATCTGTTGAAGAGATCCGCCTCGCAGCACGATTTATCCGTGAGAACTCCAGCTTCAACGATTTCAAGTTCAACTGCATTACTCTCCGGGAACCAAAGAAGACCGAGTACGCCGCGTTCCGTTTCAGAAATGGCCCACGACCTAGTCGCCAGGCCTTTGCCATCATCATCGAGAAAGGTACCGGTAAAGTTGCCGAGGTTATTGTCAACCTTACCAACGGCAATGTCGAATCTCATCAGCTTCGTCCAGGAGCCGGCCCGATCATGAACATTGAGGATATGGATGTGTGCGAGCGAATTGCCCGCCAGGATCCCCTCGTTGTTGAAGCCTGTCGCGAGATCGGCATCACCGACATGAACAAGATTTTTATCGAAGCCTGGGCCGTCGATGTCGATGAACGCTGGGGAAAAGACCGGCGCATCCAGCGGGGCCTGGTCTTCTATCGCAAGTCAGCTATGGACAACCAGTTCGCCCATCCCCTCGACTTTTCGGTCGTTATCGATCTTGAGACTGAGGAGGTCCTTGCGGTTGATATTCGCCGAGTGAATGGCGGTGAACGCACAAAGCCCGAGTTGACGGAACACAATTTCCTCCCGGAGTTTATCGCAGATGGCTATCAACACGCCAGGCTCAAGCCCGTTGACATCACCCAGCCTCAGGGGGTCTCATTCCAGATGTGTGGGAACGAAATCGCTTGGGCCGGCCTCAAGATGCACATCGGCTTCAACTATCGTGAGGGCATTGTGATCTCTGACGTTTCTGTTCACGACCCCTACGAGAACCGCCAACGAAGCTTGTTCAACCGTATCAGTGTGGTTGAAATGGTTGTCCCGTATGGCAACCCCGATCCTCCACATCACCAGAAGCACCCCTTTGATGTTGGTGAGTACGGAATGGGCCTGATGACCAACTCTCTTCAACTCGGCTGCGACTGCAAGGGGATGATTCATTATCTTGATGCTATCATGGCTGTTTCCTCTGGCGACCCGGCCATAGTTAAGAACGCGATTTGCATCCATGAAGAAGACAACGGGCTTCTCTACAAGCACACCGATTATCGCGATGGAAGTGTGATTTCAGCACGAGACCGGAAGCTCATCATTTCCCACTTCATCACTGCGGGAAACTATGATTATGGCTTCTATCATACCTTTTCCCTTGATGGCACCTATAAACTCGAGGTGAAGCTGACGGGTATTCTCAACACCTATTGCCTTCACCCATCGGAAACCGCAGCGCCGTATGGTACTGAGGTTGCTCCATTTATCAACGCTCACAACCACCAACATATCTTCTCCCTTCGAGTTGACCCGGAAATCGATGGAACGAACAATTCAGTTGTGCAGAGCGATGCTGTTTTGAGTGACCAACCCCTAGGTTCGGCAGGAAATCTCTATGGGAATGGCTTCCTTTGCAAGAAAACAACTCTGCAGACTTCGACAGAGGCGGGTGCGAACTACTCGCACCAGACTAGCCGGACCTGGGACATCATAAACCCCAACAGTAGGCGAAGAGGCAAACCTGCAGCATACAAGATTGTCAACAACAGCTGCCCGCCCCTTCTGGCACAGCCAGGAAGCCTCGTGCACAAGCGAGCCGCGTTCGCCCACAAGAGTCTGTGGGTTGTGCCATACAGAGATTACGAGCTCTTCCCTGCTGGAGACTACGTCTGTCGATCAACCGGGGAAACGGGTCACCCGTTCAATCAAACGATTGAGGACTGGGTCAGCCGTAACGAGTCAATTGACAATACCGATATTGTCTGCTACATCCAATTCGGTCTGACCCATTTCCCACGCGCCGAGGATTTCCCCGTCATGCCAGTTGAGCCGGTTTCTGTCATGATGCGGGCGTCCAACTTCTTTGAGAAGAATCCTGCTCTTTGGGTTCCTCCTTCAGCCATCTGCGTAGATACTGTTTCGAGGCATGCTTACAAGGCAGAGAAGGAGCCACTTCAATCGTGCTGCTTGAGCTCTAGCACCTCCTCCAAGCTTTGATCAGTAGCAGAAGTCAGTAAGCGTCGGCCATAACGGCTCCTGACATGGAGTGTTGTGGAGAGTTGGATCGGTGGCGGACGTCAGAGTGTAGTTCAGTTTCTTATCTCTGCTTATAGATTGGTGTTTCTATGACCATTCAACTAGTTGCATTATCTATGATTGTTCACTATCTGAGCGAACAAAGTGACGGTTAGCCACAGTCACAGTTACGGTACTCGAGCCTCTACAGGTGTAAGCCCCTGCACACAGTAGAGGCTGGGTCTCCCTTCATGGTGTAGAACTGACTATTGGTGTCACTTTAGTTCTTCTATATGGACCAATAGTGAATGTGAGAAGCACACTCTTCTATGTCATTGGAAGCAGCTGGTGCGTGTTCCAGCCTGGACTTTGCACTGAGAACTTTTGTAAACGATGTGGATCTCAATGAGTGGCATTTAAGGGAGATCAAGACTGTTGCAGGTGGTGATGGCCGGACATACTCTGAGGCGAGACTCTGGGATAAGGAGGGGAGGATTGTTGCCAACATGACTCAACAGTGTATCTTGCGTCCAAACAGGCCAAATCTGTGACGACACAAGATAGTTGAAGGAGGTGACACATGTGCTGTTTATAAATATGATTACGTACATTGGTCAGGTGAAGAGACAGGAATAGCCTGGTACCCCACTTCAAAACTAGGCTTGATAGGGATAGGTACACATATTAAAGGAAAATCTAGAAAACCATCTCAGTGGTTGTGGACATGTGTGCCGTCCAACATGCTTCCAATCTCATCCAGCTTCTTCTGCCACGAATCCGACACTGGCTTCTTCTCGTAATGCTTATCCTCATTCGGCCCCTCAACGTCCACAAACACGTTTTCTCCCAGTGTCATCAAGCCATCGTAGATGGGTTCGCCCAAGCCTGAAAGCAGTCCAGGCCCAGCGGCACTGGTGCCCTTGGGGTCCTTCCAAATCTTGACGGCGAACTCCTTGTTGGGGCTGAAGAAGAACTTGTCACCAAGGTTCTTGTTCTTGGTGGCAAATGGCTGCATCGAATTCTCGGGCTTTTCGGTCAAACCGAGAATCAAGCCCTCGCCCAGGAGCCTTGAGACTGAAGGGTCGAGACTGGACTCGAACTTTACGTTGCCGGCGGAGAGACAGATGTTGGGGGATTTTACAAGCACATGGGTAATGTGCATTTCCTTCTCTGTACCATACAGATAAAATGGCATGAACTCGGATGGGTAGTCAGGGTCGCGGTAAGGAGAGTTCAGAGGTCGGCTCTTGACAACGGACTTGAAGCTCACGGTTCCCTGCATGGGGTTGTATTTGCTATATCAAGTCAATTTTTTTCTTTCGCAAGCAGATTTTTGAGACACTTACCGTGTGCCCTTTTCGAACATGCGGACGGAGACCCCCTCAACATCTGAGGTGCCGATCTTCTGAACAACATCCTCAATGAAGAACTTGTCGTCGGTCTCTAGCATGACGGGAATATCTCGTCCGTCGTTCAGCAACTTCTCATAGGACTCCCTCAACTTGTCGTCCAGTGTAGCTGAAAGGATAACCTGCTGCCGTCTGGAGATGCCATGGAACGATGCCTTGAATACCAGGAATACCTCGGAGGCGGTGGGAGACCCTTGCACGAGAAACTGGATTTGCTTCTCGCGAGGCGTGTTTCTCTTTCGGCAAGCCTTGGCCTCATCCACTATCACATCCTCCAACTCCTTCATCAGCGACTTGAGGAAGTTATTCTGAGTCGGGAATGGGCTCATGACAACGTTTCTCAAGACAAACAGACTCTGGTCGCACTCCTGAAGTCCCATTCTCTTCATGAATGTCTTGGCGCAGTCGCCATAGTCCTCATGCAAGAAGGATGTCGATGTCAAGAAGATGGGGATCTTGGTAGGGTCGGTGTCGGCGGTGGTAATGGAAAGTCTGTCGACGATCCTCTTCATGAAGTAGTTTGCCTCCTCCAAGTCCGTGTTGAGTGTCTTCTTGTCATCACCGTACTTCCAGTTGAGTGTAAAGGCGTTGATGTTGAGATCCGATCCGAGTTCGCGGATCAGCTTCATTGCCTCGGGAGAGTTGAAGATTTGCTCGTCGCTCTTGTCGACGATGAGGTCCTTTATCTTTTGCCTCTGGTTCGTGACGGGAGCCGAGAAGAAGCTTCTGTCGCCCCCCTTCTCGGCGGGCAGCATATTGAAGGGCACGCACATGAAGTAGTCATTGTCCATGGTTGCCCAATGAGCGGATAACTAGAAGCTGTTAGCATGAATGGAGTATGAGTTAGTTGAGGAACATACCCGAGCGCTCGTAAAGGCCGCTTCACCAAGTAGTCTGCCGTAACCATGGGGGTTCAGGCCGATGGTGGTGTTGGAAAACCACGCAGACATGGCTGCAGCACCAGGCTTGCTGTAGAAGAGAGAAATGAGTGAGCAAAGGTGATTCAACCTCGACTCTGTGAGGAAACGACTTACCTGCCCTCGACTCCATAGACGCCAATGTTCTCGGCAGATCCTTGAGACAGATAGGGACCGGACCACGTCACAAGGTGCCTCATTCTGCCGTCTTTGTAACACAAGCTGCCTGCTGGATATGGAATGTAACCAGCCTTGTGCGGGTCCACAGTCACGGAATCTGCGTTCTCCATAGCTCTGAGGTCTGCGGCGGTTTTGGGATCCAAGTACCACTCTGGCTCGGGCTTCTTGATCTTCGAGCCCTCATCCGGAGTGCTGCAGTGCGTTTCCCGATTGACCATCGTGGCAAAGTAACCTCCCCAAGCTGCATCAGCATGGACGAGGAACGAGAGACCGTGCTTCTCCTGGAACTCCTTTCGCAGCTCCAGAATCTCAGTCAAGCTGTCCACGGAGCCCTCTTCTGTCGAGCCAATTACGGCCACAACAGCGTAGACAGGAACCTCGTCCTTAACGCATTTGTCAAGGTGGCCCCTGAGCTTGGCAATATCGATCTGAGCGCCGTTGTTGATGTCGACTCCGATCATGTTCTTTGAACCGAGACCGGCAATCGCTACAAGACAGGCCATGTTAGCCAACTCACTTAAAACTCCCACTGGTAACGGCACTGGTGCTTGACATACCTGCTCCCTTTGGCCAGGAATAATGGCGAGTCTTGCTGACAAAGTACTTGGCTGGTTCCTCAATTTCAAACTTTTTTTCAAGGTACTCGCGACCAACTGTCTGGATGTTGAACTCATTGAGGGCACTCTCCAAGAACTGAGACGTGATTCCAAACTGCTTCTCTAGTTCCTTTGGCAGATCAAGGATGACGTCAGGTCGGAGGTTCAGCAGCTCCCATGTGCTTAGGTCCGTGAACAGCTTTCTGGGCGCGGGGTGGCTCGAGGGTGCATAGAACTCCTTAGCGATGAATTTGAGCTTTCCCTCCGCTCCCTTGGCTCCCAGTGCGAGTTGAAGACTCAGAGGATAGAACTTGAGGTTTCTTGCTACGTGGGCTAATTGTTAGTCTCCACAATATGTGTAGGAAGGGTCATGAGAAACACACCGACCCAGATTGATTCCAGGTTTGCAACAGTGCCTCCGCAGGTGATGTGTCCCCACGCCAGCGGAGACTTGAACTCGTCAACGTTGTACCCAAACAGCTTGCAGAGTTGCTTGCCAACTCGCAGCTCAACCAGAGTGGTCATGGGGCTGGCCTCGAGGGCGACATTGTTGGGGTTGTACAGCATGGTCATGAAGTACCCAAGCAGGGATGACATGGTCAGATCTGTGCACATGTGGGCTTCATAGCGAGGGGACCAGAAGGGCGCCGAATGCTCCCCTAGCAGCTGTGCGACTTTTTCGGTGGCAAGGCGGAGGTTGGTTCTCGCCTTGAGGAACTTTTCCGAGCGGCGGACTTCCTTGGGGATGAAGGCCTGTTTAATTGGTATCAGTGAACATGATGAAACTGTAGCCTATGGGAGCTGTCAAGTACCCGATCCTCAGGATAGTAACTTTGCCTGGCAACGAGTAGCTCATCCAGGATGGTGTTGATATTTGCCCGGAAATCTGGAAGGTTGGAGCCCTTAGGCCCGATGAAATAGGCGTGGGTAGCATCGAACTCTTCTTGACGTGGGTCGGACATGATGAATGATTATGGAGATCAGGAAAAAAGAGAGGAAGGTCAGGTTGTTGTGTGAGAGTTTAAGTGATGATCAGGTCGAAAGGAAACAGATGAATGCCTTTTATACGTTGACTTGACCACGACTTTCCAGGGATAACTATATGTCCACATGTCAAATGAATAACTGATTCCGTACCAAGCCTCTCATTGAGATCAAACCATGTAGATCCTTTCCTGCAACTCTGGCACTATGCGAAACAACTGACATCACTATTCCTCTCATCCCACAACCTATTTCGCGCTTGGGAATGTGGCATCATGCAGCAGCTCGTTTATGTGTCTCGGAATCGGGCAGGCCCGGCCCCTCCGCTAGACCAATGAGCTAAGAGGAGTCCACTGTGGAAGGGGTTGTCTTTGGCCATGTTTCACCTGGAATCTGTACTACGTACGTCCCGTGTCTTGAATTCAGCCGCCCAGGATGCAAGCCGAGAGTAAATAGTCGTGATAAATTGGAGCTCAATGGGCCTTGCTGGTAGTATAATGACTATGATTGGTAGAATGAATGCGTGGTGCTCAATCAGTGCATTCCGCCTCGACGCTGCTGTCATGATCCACTGCATATCTGCCAATAGTGTGCATGTCTGTCAATAGTGTGGGCATTTTCCATGGTAATCATAACCACTCATGGGGCATTTCAGGATGAATTTCGATACTTCCATGCGGGTTGTTCATCCTAACCCAACCTAGGGTTGATGGACGTTGCTCCTGTGTCTTATTTACACACCAATCAGGCACAATACCCTTCTGGGGTATCTGGTCGAGAAAGCGAGGACAATGGGCTTTGGTGTGAGCTGTGCAGCCGACATCCGATAATAGCCATCTGTAGGCTGTCACCCGAGAGCGACGCGGATAAGCTGCATTGCGGCCCGCAAGCCCTGTGTAACCCTTTTCATGTGCCTATCAGCGAACGAGAGAAGAGGAAACACGCCAAGGACGGTCCATTCTACAACTAGATAGCCTGATTAGACAAGAGATACTTCATGTGAACTGCTTGCCTCGGCGCAGAGACACGTCAGACGAGAATGAGTGAGACAATGTCACCGAGAAAGGCAGGACCCTCACCACCCATTTCTGTCAGGCCTGGCTAGTCGATTCAAGGGCGGTTACATTGCCCCAGTGTCTCAGTTCAGCCCGCCCTGGCCGCGGGCCACTCAGATTCGATATTCTAAGACACACAGCCTCTAAAGGCGCCTCGGTCCGCCTTGTGGCGTGCTGAAATACCCGATAGCCCGTCCCTTGGTCTCAGCTGTGCTGCTGTAGATCAGCTAGCCCAACGTGGGCAAGATTACAGCCAATAGGCCCCAGGTCTGCCCTGAATTGTTCTCAGGAGTGATCTGACATGTTTTTTTTCTTTCGACACAGCCCTTGACAGGTCTCAGCCGGCCAGCTGTCGCCTGGCGATGTCTGGAAAGAACGAAGATCGATGTGCATTCTCATACCAACTGCGAAACTGCGAGCGGGTGCGGGGAAAAGAGCTACCCCTGGAGAGATACAAGACATGGTGTTCCTGGGGTGGAAACGCATAAGCGAGCACAACCAAACATAGGGTAGCACAACATGGCATAAAAGGGCTGTAATAACCCAACGTGTGCCAAGGTGAAATAGTAGGATAAAACGAAGGGGATAACTACCAATGATGGAGGGTAGTATTTCTCATATCTTTGAGCACTAAATCATTATGACGACTTGTACTTTAGACCACAACACAAAGCAAGAGCCAAGTATTGCGATAAACCATTACTTTATCCTGCTTTCAGGATCGTGCGGGACAATTTAATATCTTCTCTTGCATCTGCAGCACTAGTCTTGGGTGTTTTCTTTTCAACCACACGCCTGTGCAGCCCCAAAAGCTCAAGCGTGTAGTTATCAGCAATGTGTTAACATTGAGATATGATGCTATGATGTGTTGATAATGTGTTCTTTGTTATAGTTGAAGCCCGGCCCTCAATGGGATAACTGAGCCAGAAGATCGATGTACTCGGCGGGGATGGTCACGGCCGGACGACTTCATGCTTGTAGAGGATCAGGCACAGATGTTTGAGTAGTGTGTATGGTATCCGGGAATTTTATCAGATCTGTCTATTGTAACGAAGCCATATTGATAACTGAGGCAGCTGGTAATGGAAGGGGGAGTTTGCGTGTTATGTTTACCCAGATATAGTTCCGCCTTCTGAGGCCTGTTACCCTCGTGACTCAGAGCCTAGGATCCTAATGAATAAGATCTATGTAATTCCACAAATCTATCGTGATTCTGCCCAGGTCATATCTTTCTTGACTGTAATCGTACCCAGCGGAATAGAATCCCCCCTGTCGCCTTTCATATGCTCCACCACCGTGTTCTGCTCATTGATGTATGTCTCTGGCCACAGAACAGGCTCCTCGGCAGAGTCATTGTCGTGGAGTCGCCTGAACGGGCCGTCCTTGGCCGGTACCCTCTCCCTTTCCGTCTGTTTAGACCCACTACCACCGATGGTGATGATTCCCTCCTTGCTGCGGTCTTGGGTCGCCCGGGTGATGAAGCGCCCGAAGACCAAGTACAGCAGCGGCTGCATCGTGGGCAAACACGCGCAGAGCAGCCCAATGGATGGCTCGATGACTGTCCAGATCCATGGTGTTGAGATTAGCTCTGTTTGATCTGTCAGCCGGCTCTTGTGCGAGTATGAAAAATGGGATCAAGTAACTCACTAGTAAAGTCTGCTGTGGGTCCTGCTTGCAGTAGATCGACGATGTATTTCAGTCGGATGCAGCTGATTACTACGATCCTATGCCTGATTAGTATGATCTTGCGTCCTCCGAGTCTCTGAGATAACTCACAATCCGCCGAGCAGAAAGATGCCAGCAATAGCAACCCTTTGTGACCGCGGTACTTGGACTTTTGATACCTCCCAGACTGGCAATGAGATGATGAGGGCATCCACCACAATGTTAGGGATAGAGTTCCCAATGAAGAACTTGTTCTTATCGATGCACTTCCCCTCTTTCATAAACGGTTTCCACGCCTTGTCTATGGGAGTGCATTGGAAGATGGTAGTGAACACGATGGCTATCCACCAAGCAAGGGTTAGTCCACCAAGGACATAGCCACCAATCTTCATCGATCGCGTCGGGAATATGCGATAGTACATGAGTAGAATGCTGGCTTTGATAGTGCAAAGTACTGTTCCGTAAACGAACTCGGTTAAAACCAGGCACTATCCCCATAAGAAAGTCTGTCAGAGAGTGAACTAAGAGAGGGAAGGGAGAATTTATTTGGCTAACCAGCTGAGCTCTCCCAAGCCTGTTCTGGTCTTCCATCATGTTGACTGCCAGAGGTTTTCCAACTCCACCAACGTAGACGACTAGTTCCTGTGTTATTATTCATTTCTTCAATTCTTAAGCGTAGACGAGGACTCACCTGCGATCGCGATAGCAGCGTTGGCCCATAGTAGCGGCTAGTAGCATAATTAACGGTCGGATCGAAGCGCACGTGTGTTCAAGCTCATGCATACCAAGGATACCAATATGAACCAATCGTCAATTTCAAGGGTCATCTGCTTCCGATGACGTGCCCACACCCTCGTAGCTACAACAGCCAGCGCGAAGGGAATGGACACGGCACTGACGATAACAAGCGACGGGCCTTCATTGTGATGGAGAACCTCGGGCGGGAGGGTAGATGACTGTGTGGCTGACATTGTGGCTGGGGAGGGAAATTCGGGTTGAACCAAACATCTCGGCAAGTAATCGCGGGCCGGGAGAGAACATAGGTGGGCACTTGGCGACGTGAAATACCTAATCAGCACGGCACAGAGTCGGCGTAGGGCTGGCGGTTCTCAGGGACAGCCGACGCTTGACTCGCTGGTTCATACTACAATGCAACACGACGCCGCTTGAGGAAAAGATTCACAAGGAAAGACGAACAGGGGCTCTCAGCAGGGGTAATAGTTCGTATGCGTGGTGCCATATCCATCGCTCCGTTTTCAATGAAACGGGCCTTGCAAAGTCTAACTCGAACGATTTGGACAATGCTCCTCTAGTCACCCCACCGGGATCCTCTAGTCTCACGTTCTCGAAACTCCGGATGTTTTCCGAGCAGCTATTTCCACAGATAACAACCGGCCTTTGTGGCTCGGGCCCCTTGATTATGTATAAGAACGAGGCAACATCACAACCATGTTGTGTTGCATCCAGCCACACCACCTTGTCGAGATTGGCAGAACCCAGCACCCGTGCAACCGTCAACTACAGCGAAACAACCATGAGCGGCAAACCCGTCCTGCTTTTCGTCACCGGGGCATGGCATCCTCCCAAGTGCTATGATGGCCTCAAGAGCACGCTTATTGATCTTGGCTATGAGTGTGTCATTCCCAAGATGCCCACGATAGGAGCCGATAGCCATGGAGTCACTTGGGAGGCGGATAAGGCCAAGATCATTGAAACATCAGAGCCCTACTTTGCCGAGGGGCGCGAAGTCGTTCTAATTGCGCATTCATATGGAGGTATTCCTGCTACTGCCGCCACAGAAGGACAGGGGATTAGCGACCGCGCAGAGAAGGGTCTTAAGGGTGGATTTCACTCAATCATCTTCATGGCTGCCTTTGCAATTCCAGTCAAGGGGTGGGATCTCATCACGACGTTCGGTGGCGCATACCCTGAGTGGCTTGAGACCGGCGAGAAATATACTAAGGTACGCAAGGACAAATTGAGACCATCCCATAAATGAATGTCTAACGAGACGTAGAATAAAATCACGACCATGGCGCCTGAGGGAGCTTGGAACAGCCTATACAACGACTGCCCCAAAGAAGCAGCTCAAGAAGCCTTCGATGCGACACAGCCACATTCTCAAGACGCATTCGAGACTGGCCTGGACTTTATCTGTTCCGACATCACCATTCCGAAGACCTACATAATCTGCGAGAAGGATCGGGTGCTGCCGCTCCCTCTCCAAGAGCAGCTTGTTCAGTCGACGCCGAGTATGAAGGAGGCGAGAATGGCAACCAGCCATAGCCCATTCCTTGAGAAGAGACAGGAAACTGCAGACTTGATCGTCAAGATCGTCGAGGGCCGGAACTGACCCAACATCCCCCTGTAGTTTCGATTTAGGCTAGTTGGTCTCGAACCAATAAACCCCTTAACTTGTGAAGCGTCATATCATTTATTGCTTACCGAGCTTAGCGTTGGCGAGCTGCTTGCAAATCGTCGCTGGTCTAAGCGTTCAAAGCGACCGGATGCGGCTCCGCAGATAAGTTCCGCAGCCAACATGTTTCAAAAGCCCACTCACAGTGAGCCGCAACACCCGTGCCTGCCAAGGGGTAGACCATACCAATCGTATTTCGGTGCACCATTGCGAAGCAAGCAAGTGCCGGACTTGGCCCTATACATGGTCTAGTTGGAGTCAATTAACGGGACATCTAAGACGGCTTGGTCCGCGGCTAAAACCCTCTAGTCTAGCTAAAGCACTGCGGCAATGGCGATCATAGTCCAATGTTCCTCCCTATGGCGTGCCTTGGTCGTCACGCCATTGCGGCTCTTAAAGTTGGGTAGACAAAGGCGATAAGGAGCAAGGGGGAGGGCAGGGAGTAGCCCGGGCGGATCCACGGGTCGTTTATTAGTCTCGGCAACTTGCCGGGACTAAGAAAGCTTGAATTTCATTGCAATCAACGGTCAGCTGTTGGCCTTGCCTCTGTTTGATACCTGCCGGACCTTTCACTCCTGGCATAAGGTCAAGCTGCTAATCTTAGGTTACATGTTTTGCGGCATTTCCCGTTGATGATATCAGGTATTGATAACTATTTCTGCCGCTGTTGTGTTTGGCGGCCTGTTTCAGAGACGTCGCTAGTAACAACAACCGTGTTTCTACCTTCAGAATGCCCATTGCTTCTGCTTTTTTTTCTTACGCTAAATTTACTTGATACTGGAACGCAAAGTAACTAACGTATTCTTTTACGCCCTGGAACTTAATTATACGGAGAGGAACCAACGCTCACGCTACAGAGAACTCCCTTTGTCTAATCTATCCTCATCTTTGATGTGCCTCGTGTGTCTGACTCTGGCGAGAACACACTGTTTCCGCCTGAATCCGGAACGTTGATCCACCGCCTGAGGAGCTCTCCCAAGTTAAGCTTAGATGTATCAATCTCATCAGTAATGAGATCCTCTAGGCCAAGAAGTCCCTCTATCTCTTCATCCAGTTCTTACTTATCAATGCTAATTATAAACTCACTGTTTATTGTAGACGAAGACGGCACATTGATGCCCACTTGCTGCGGGGGGCTTAGCTTGCGGGCTGACAGGACTATGCTGCCCATCCGTGGGGATGAGACTGGCCTCCTTCCGACCGGCATTGCCCCTGGCGGTGGCCTGCTGATTGGCGGTAGCATGTCAACTTGCGGTGGTATGCCGCCTGGCATTCCGCCGTATACCCGGGTCCATCCTCCTGGGGACGCTGGAGGTGGCAATGGTGGTAGATGTCTGGGTAGCGTCGCGCGGAACACTCGCCTTGGTGATGACCACATATTCATCTTTATGTCCATCCCAGGAAGGATAGCTGACCTCCATGTCTCCGGTAGGATGATTGCGTCTGTATCCTTATTGACGATATTGTACCTGCAATTTCAGACCCCAATTTCCCATTCTGTACTGGTGAAGACTTTAACAAGAATGCTTTCCATCATCTGTCGAGAGTTCAGTCTCAGTTTAAATCTCGATTGCCATTGTACGAAGTGCTGGACACACTTCCAGGTACATGACCAGACCCTAGATGAAAAAAAACTGCCGGAGATTGACTTAACTTACCTCCCAAGTGCGGCATTGTTCATATGGCAGCGTAAAATTGCCACTGCTGGTGTTCAAGGTAACAGGTTCCACCTCCTCACCCAACCGGAAGAATAGAACGACGTGAACGCTGTCCTGCTGGTCCAGCTCAGACTGTTGCATGAACTCGGTAGCTATCCAGGTTCTGCTTTGGTTGTTCCACTGCTTTGCTAATGTAATAGCAAAGTGGATTTCGTGACGGACGCGCGGGTAGAGGGCCTTGTACTGCTCCCACATCTGCGGTCGTCCTCTGTGCCAGCGGCGCGGCACGATTGCAGAAAGGGCAGCATCGATATGTTTTTGTTCCATCTCAATTTTCATCAGTGACGGTTTTGACTCGAGATCGGCTCTGGCCGGTAGTTCAAGGAGAAAACCCTCGAGCCTGTCACTCTCCCTGTCGTCATGCCGGCCACGTGAGAATATTCCATGGGCCCAATTCGGGATGAAACGAAGTATTAGGTTTGAAGACGTGGTATCGGTAGGGGCGCCGGTGCTCCCGCGGATAGATCCCCCATCATTATCATGGGAGCCACCGTCTTCCTGGTTGCTGGTTGAGGGGGAATAATCCCCGCCGCTCTCGTCCTCGGTGACAACGTCGCTTGCTGCGTCTGGAGGACGGTAGAAGAAGCGGGGAGGCAGAGAGATGGACGGCACTTCCCGGCGTTGAAAGCCATTGGCAAGCGGGTGCACGGCGTTTTCGACCATATTCCCGTCTTGAGGTTGAGGCCTATTGCTTTCCATCGTTGCTTCCATGCCGTCTGGTTGTGGACTTGGATTAACTGCAGGCTTATCAAGGCCATCCTCTGTTTGCTTTCCTGATCTGTCAGGGGGGATACAAGAATTCGATTAGTTCACAGTCTATCGCCCGAGGATGTTCACGTACTCTACA
This sequence comes from Fusarium phalaenopsidis, assembly GCF_050370095.1. Lineage (NCBI taxonomy): Eukaryota > Fungi > Ascomycota > Sordariomycetes > Hypocreales > Nectriaceae > Fusarium > Fusarium phalaenopsidis. The sequence goes on from NW_028145393.1 coordinate 772,096, forward strand.
TCATGTGTCGTTATCGCTAGGAGAGGCGGTGCTTCCGGCTGTTTGATCCCGCTATACTGAATACGATCAAATTAGTCAAGCACACCAGTTCAAAGAAGATGCTTCACCTGATGGTTTCCCCTGGTGGCGGGGCCACTGATTCGGGCTTAGTAGTGGGCGCTGCTGGCAAAGCCTTGTCGGCCTTTTCACTACGGCGTTGCATGATCTGCTTTGCGTGGTTTGCTCGCTTCCTCATCAGCTCCTGGGCTAGCTCTCTTAGAGCCTGCTCCTCTTCCAACGATCCAGGATCCCGTGTTGGGTGGCTTTGAGAGACACAGATATCAGCATGTTTTCCCATCATAGAGCTGCATGGGAGAAGCGCCTTGCAACGTTACCCGAAGTGTAAGAAAAGGATGGACGAACTGTATTTGGAACTGGGCCAGGTTAACCACCTGGATATGAGGGAACAAGTCCAATTTAACCTGCCTCAGCTCCTGTTGGCAACGTTTGATCCGTGGTTCCAGCCATGGCCACGCTAGTTTCCGCCTAAAACCCAACTTGTTAAGCTTCAGAGACAAGTCATAAAGGCCATCCGCCGATACTTCTCTCCTTACTTTCTTATTCTCAGAACCTTCGGCAGCTTCGTTCAACAAGATAATGACGCCGTATATCCTCTTGCATCTGTCGGAAAGCCGCTTGATATCCCGCACGCCATCAATGTTGAAAATGGGGACAGCCGCATCGCAGTCTTTCTTGATCACGCCTTGAAGTTGACTCAAGACAACCGCCGTGGAATTGATCTCGAAGCCGGTCGCTAGCTTCTACGGCGGCCTCGATGTGTGTTTGTAGTGCGATGCCAAGTTGCAGCCCGAAAGCAACGATTCCGACGATAGAGCCAGCAACTCCAATAGCCTCTGCCATTGTTTCTATGCCTTTTCCCGTTAGATGAGGCTGTTGTTGTGGTTACTGAGAGGGCGGGATGACAGTGTGAAGCTGTCGAAATATTCTGCTGACTGTGACTGCAGGGAAATTGCTGAGGGGCGGTGCAGCCAAGGAATCACCCAATAGCTCATGCAGGCTGACTGATAGGGCAAGACACCATTGGTGGACTGATAGGTTCTGTCTGGGAGAGTGCTGTACTACGCAGTACGGAATACAGCATATTATAGTAGGGTTGGCGTAGCCAAAAGGTTTATCGTAATAATGACCACTTACGTCTAAGTGAGATATAGCCTCGGCTGAGGTATTTGCGGTTTGACGTCAGTTACTAACGACCAAGGAAGAAAGGTGGAAAGGAGATCAACGGAAAGTAATCCGCCGATCTGAGGTTGTAATGATAACAAAGAATTTATCACTTGAGTATTTCTGTCCAGCTTTATTCCATTTCTATCAAGGTGGATATAACCGATCCCCACGTCCGCAGGCCTTGTTTTCTAAACCCCGGCGTGGTTGAGCAACCTCCAGACATCTCGAGCAAACGCTGTGGTCGTACAGGGTGGCTGCAGAGATCGCTCTGTGACGAGCAAAAGGTCCTACGTTGCTTTTTCGCGCCGCATTAGGATAAGCAGCCTTTCACTCGATCGTGATCCTTGGCGGGCCATCAATTCCTACATTGGACAACGAGTGGCCGATCCTTGCATGAGCTGAAACACGTCTCCGCATCCCTATTGCATAAGTTGACCTTCCCCCCAGCATCTTTTCTCGCAGCCATGTCCGCGTGAGCCCTTTTCTGAGAATGTTTTCAACCATATTGCTTTCCACCTTGGCCGCCTTTTCGACTGTAGTTAGGGGCCAAGACCAATCGCCTCGATGCAGATGCGTGAGTGCAACCACAAGCTAAGAGAGAATGCCTTACTGAGTGGTCAATCCAGGTCCCTGGTCAAAGTTGCTGGCCGTCGGATGTCGAATGGAAATCGTTCAATCGTCTGGTCGGCGAAACTCTCATCAAGACGGAGCCAGTAGCACAATCATGTTATCCAGGCGACACCCAGGACCTCGAAAAGTGCGCCTATGTGAACAAGATGTGGACAGACCAGGATTTTCAGACCTCCCATCCCATTGGCAGGCCTTATCCTTACAACATCACCTGTGCCCCAGTCGATTACGCTGCTGGACAAGAGCCCACCATATGCACTCTCGGCTCGCTTCCCGTTTACGCCGTCCACGCTACATCTCGTGCGCAGATTCGGTCTACGCTCTTGTATGCTCGCCGACGCAACATTCGTCTTGTGGTTTCTGGCACAGGGCATGATCTTCTCGGCCGGTCTGACGGGTATGGTGGTCTTGAACTTTGGCTGCATGACTTCAAGAACGGCATCAAGCTCCAAAAGACGTATAGTTCGGAAAATAAGTGTACTAGGTCTGGCTGGAAGGGAAGCGCCATCAAAATAGACGGTGTCTACCAATGGCGCCACGTCAACAAAGTCGCTAAAGAGAACAACGTCATCGCTGTCGGTGGAGGCTCCGTCTCACCTGGTGCCATCGGCGGGTGGGCATCTGGAGGTGGCCACGGTCCAGCAACGAGGAATTATGGTCTCGGTGCTGACCAGATCCTTGAAGCCGAGGTCATGTTAGCTGATGGACGGGTCGTCATCTGCAACCATTGCGAAAATACTGACCTTTTCCGAGCCCTTCGTGGAGGCGGGCCAGGCTACGGAATTACTCTCAGTAGCACCATCAAAGCTCACCCCAACGTCGATGTTGTTACTGCCCATCATCTGCAGATTGCGCCTCTGGAAAAGACGGAGAACAATTCAGATCTTCTGGACGCTATTTCAGTATTGCTGCAGATGCTTCCAGATCTAAACGAGGCTGGCTTCTCGGGATATGGTTTCTGGTTTCGTAATTTCCCTACCGTCTTTGTTGGGAATGCGACATCGGGTTATTCTCACGGCTTTTGGATGATCGGTACCAACAAAGATGAAGCTGAGAAGGCCTGGGTTCCTGTGCGCAAAGCTCTGTCCAAGTTTGAGAATAAGCTTTTCATCAACGAGAGTTGGGCAAGCTATACCGATTACTGGTCTTTCTACAACGCTGAGTCGGGACTCCATGATCCTGCGGGAGACACTGCGATTTTGACCTCGAGATTGATCAACCGCGAGTCTTTGATTGACAACACCAGTGTACGTGATGCTGTCGAAGTCATCAGCGGCAAGCCTGACGAGTTCCACTCAAACGTTATCCTGCTTGTCTCTGGCGGACAAGTTTTCAAGGACGCCAAAGACAAGACATCTGGTCTGAACCCGGCCTGGCGCAAATCGCACTATGCTCTCATCTCTGGAACTGGTATCTCAAAGACTGCTAGTCTCGCAGAGCGGAACAAAGCCACCCACGAAACTACATTTGTAAAGGGTGCGGCGCTGAAGAAGCTTGCGCCCGACACTGGCGCTTACATGAATGAAGGGGACCGTCACGATCTTGATTTCAAGACGTCGTTTTATGGAGAATTGTATGACGTTCATTTGAAGACAAAGCGCAAATATGACCCATTCAATGCGTTTTACTGTCCAACATGTGTTGGGTCTGATGCCTTTGTTGAACGACCTGATGGGCCGTTGTGCAAGGCGGAGGGTGATTGAAAGCGTTTACTTTGTACCGCTTTGTCGTTAATTAAGCCCCTTTTATTTTATGTAAGAAACATCCATTATGTTCAAAGTTAATATATGCCAACCAAAGTTTGGCAATTCGCCAAGATATTGCATTCAAGCTCTAATCAACCCAATCCTCGCCGCACTCCTCCTACTGACTCACCCCAATAGCCATAACCCCTCTCTTATTGGTCGTACGGAAGGTAAAGCAATTAAATACCCCATAAGAGGTTTAACCTTTTATAATAATATAGCTAAGTATAAGTCTTTTATTATAGGTAGTAGATGGTTAAAAAAGGCTACTATATTAGGATTAGGATATAATGCTATGATGTGTTAATAATATGTTCTTTATTATAATTAAAGCCCGGCCCTTGATGGGTTAACTAAGCCAGAAGATTGAAGATCTTGTCTTTAGACGGGTGTATCAACTCGCATTGAATCTCGTTGAAGACACGACCATAGCGATACCGTATACTACACGCAATGGCCATTTGCACATCCTCCGCGTACTTACACCGGACTTAATCTATCTCGCAGAGTCTCTCAACAATGACGGTGTTGCTCTCCCCCAATTGCAGGCTTGGTATCGGAATGATCTAATAATTCTGGTCCAGAAATATGGTAGAGGTGCAATTAGTAATAAGTTTGAGGTCGAAATCCGAAAAGGGGAATGGCGTGCGAAAGGTGCTGGCGCGGTTGGTGAAGAGGAACTCCCCGAGGACTGGTCGAGCCGTTTGCTCAGTCAGGAGTAAGGGAATTTAGATAAATGATGAGATGAATTGTGAAAGTAGGTTACTGGGATCGCCTCCGATAGAATTGTTGGAAAGCACGGCTATCCATAGGAGTGGCTTGGGATCCTGTGTTCTCTCTAAAGATAGCTCTCTCACGTGATATCCTTTCAAGTCATCAACAGGGTCTTTCACACACCATCTTCTGGAGCCACGTACCACGGCCTTGATGCTTTGTTCCAAGGTGATTGTCTGCTCTTTGACTCTTTGTAATTCAAGTGGGGCGACATGGAACCCCTGCAAGAGACCCTTGTTGCTTCCCGAGCCATCCTGTACGAAATGTACGGGTATCCCCAAGCCCCCCAAGTTTATCAAAGCCCCTCCTCACTGCCCCTTTGTCCATCACTGACCCTGCGCGCACTGTGAATATGTGCCAAAGATGAGATGTTTACACGGTGTGGTACAGTGTGAATCAGAGCATCATGGACAACAAAGGTCGTCACCGGTATAAATCGGCAACAATTTGTTGCTCCAAAACCTTCCTCAAGACCCCGAGATTGAATTGAGCGCACACAGTCACCATTTCGCAATGTCCAAGAACGAACCCAAGTTCAAATCCGAGATTCAGCGGGTATTAGCCCAATCCATCCATTCTTGTTAGCATATGTTGACCAACTTAACAGATGATGTATATCGCCGGGGAAACCCAGGACCCTTCAGTCGAGACGATCGCTGTAGTTGAAGAAATCATTCGAGACCAAGTCGTCTTAATGGTACGTATCCGCCCCATCTTGCAATCAGCATCTACTAAATACCTTTCAGCTCACGACTGCCAACGAACTTGCGTCCGGACGCGGCGCGCGCTTCATCTCCAATGCAGACCTGTTCTTCCAGATCCGACATGACCCGGCAAGACTGGGACGACTTATGAACCTTCTCCGATGGAACAGGCTCCGCCTCAATAGCAAAGCGGAAAGTGAAAAGGGAGATGCGGAACTCGCAGCAGTCCAAGATCTGGCCGAGGTTCTCGAAGTCCCTGTCCAAAAGGATAAAAAGAACCAAAAGCGTCCAAAACTGACGCTGCCGTGGGACGTCGAATCCTATTTTTCCGTGCAGCTGCCTGAGGTTGAAGAGACAGAGGGTCTACTTCCTGAATCTAACCAGAGGACTGTCGAAAGGCTCCGTCGCGCAGACCGGATAACAAGAAGGATGACTGCAAAGGAGTATAAGACATGGGCCGAGTCCCGCCGCCGGGCAACCTTTAGCTATCGCAAGAAACAGAAATTCCGCGAATGGTCTGGCCTAGGCGTCATAGCCGAAACCGAGCCCAAGCACGACTGTCTGGACATCCTCAGCTTCCTGGCATGTGAGATGGTACAGAGGTTGACCGAGATGGCCCTGGCCATTCAGGAGAACGAACTGCGGCGGAAGGAGGGAGGATCCAAGTCGTCGGTGAAAAAAGTCCGCGAGGGGCTTTTTACGTCAGATGATACTGAGAGAGAAGCTGTTGGTGTCGAGCATGTAAGACAGGCTTTCCAGGTCACGCAGTTGAAGGCCCAGAAGAAGCGGCCAAGGCTGCACGGGGACTCAGAGAAGAGTGGACTACAATTGATCTAGACGAGCAGCAAGGGTTTAACTAACAGAGGTGATTTTGCGATTTTCATAGACTGTACTCCATTCTCGCGTGTATGAAACTTGAATGACTACTACCTCAATCTGCCCAGGCCCCAAGGCCAGTACGTGAAGTCTGGTCTAACAATACCTGTGTTTAAGCAGGCCAGTATTTATGAACCTTAGGGGATTATCTACGAGACTAGCCTAAGGCTAGCTCCTGAGCTATATAGCGTTTTACCTAGGTAAAGGTTGAAGGTTATTGTCAAATGCCCTGACAGACGGACAGACACCCACCGTTAAGAACTCATTACACCACGAATGAAAATGCATGCTCCGTACAGACAAATACATACCTATGTATAGATTATTACACTCAACACATTCCGGCAGGGCAGCCAATTCCGGTTCCAGCTTGAACGCCCGCGATGGCAACGATCGCGTTGATAACACCCCCAATCCCCTCGCCAGCAATCATGCCCGATAGAACAGAAAAGAGATACTCCTCGTAACTAGCCGGTCGGAACCTCTTCCAGAGCAACGCGACGATAGCCCCAATCATCATGGCTGTTCCGATGCAAGGTTGCGGAATGACCATCATCAGACCAAGCGTCATAAAGTTTGGCAGATAGAGACGGTACTTTTGTCGTTCCTTCACCAGATAGAAGTGCTTCATAATAGTTACCAGGCAGCCAACAACTGTGATGCAGATGGCAAAGATGCCAGATGACTTGGGGATGGGAAGAGTTGGGCTTGTTGCTGCGATGGTAGCTGCTCTCCAGGCGGACACAGACGGGGCTGAGAAAGCACACGTCTCGGCTGTGATGTCCAGGATGCAAGGATAGGCCGATGCAAAGACCAAGAAGATGGCTGGTGCGAGGAAGATGGCAACGCCACTTCCAAGAAGCTGGGCTATCCACTGTGCTCGAGGAGGCGTTCTGAGAAGGAATCTATGGGATTGTTAGCATCGCACTGCTTTGTAGAAGCATCTAAATGAATACTAACCCAACTCTGAAATCAGCCGTCAGATCAGTTGCCTGGTTCGCTACGCCGGCCGCAACGGCACCGCCCAGGGAGTTCAGAGTCTGAGCCTTGGCTAGAGTCCAACTATCCCCACGAGTCATGCCTCCGAGGACCAGCTGAGAAGACTTTGCGATGGCGGTAAGGGGTGTCATGTCTGTCATTCCGGTGCTCAAAATCGCCAAAACGGTCAGGATGACGGCCATGGTGATGGAAACGATGGTCATTGACAAGGGCATTCCCCATTGTAAGCCACAGCTGAGGCAGGTTACAATGATCGACACAACAAGGCCACTGATCCACATCCATGGCTTAATAGCTTGCGAATCGTCCGCTGTATCATCAGATCTATCATCATATGATTCAGAGTAGCGCTCGATCCAGGTGGCTTTGATGCCAATAGCCTGACAGGCTGAGCAGAAGGAGGCGCATACTCTGTGGGCGAGGACCTTGGCGGCGATAGAGAGGAGTCGGTACTGACAGAGTACCTCGACAATGGAAACCGCCACCATTAGAAGGACTCCACTAGAGCAGAACAGTCTTAGAATATGATACGAGAAGGAGATGGTGATGGTAAGGAACTTACGGCCAAAGAAGCCAGTACCGCGGGCTGGGCTTGTTAACAGGGTCTTCCAGGTTCATGCTCATGTAAGTCGTAAACTCTTCCCACGGACCAGAGTAGTCTGGGCCCATGATCTTGACACCACTGGCCACCCCGGTACGGACCAGGACAGGGCCAATGATGCCCCAACTGATGACGGCGCCGGCAAACATGGACGCGGCCGTGTTGGTGCCAACCATCATACCGGAGCCGATGATGGCAGGTGTCCATTCAAGAAACCAACCCCAATTCTCAACAAAGATGGCCGCGTTATTGTGACCACCCCAGATGAAGAACCATGTAAAGACGTGCCAGTCCCATAGAATGCCGGGGGCAAAGTTGGAAGCAACTCTCAGGACCAGGGCTGCCACAAACGCAATGCCAAGCATCTTGACCTTCTTCATCGCTGCGGTTTCACCGGCTGCTGCGATATGAATGGATTGAATCGTTGTGGCAGTCGCAGTCGCGGTAGGGAAGACGAGGCTGAGAGCTCGGGACAATTGGATGATGAACAGTTTCCTGACTATGTGCCATAGGGTTAGTACTTAGGTAGCAGAGGCAAGTAAGGGCCCTAACTTACACGGTGTCGCAAAGAAGAATCCTACGTAAGCAAGACCCAGAGTGAAGAGCACGATTCTTCCATAATCTGCCGTTGGGGTATGCAGTAGGTCCATCTGGTACAGAGCAGGGATAGCACTGGTAAAGAGGGTGCTGAGGCCACCAGCAGCCGTGGCACTTGTCTGAATGATTGCATTCTCTTTCGGTCCAAAGGCTCCTCCAAGAATCGGGATCGACTCGGAGAAGGCTTTACTCAAGCTCTTAACGACAGCGAAGCCAACGATGGCGCCGAAGAGGTTTGCGGGAAAGGTTATGCCCATTCGTAGGCCTAGCGGTTGAACAGAATACGTTAGCAGGCTTTTTCAAGACCTAGACGGCTTCATATACATACCAAGATAAACATTGGCTGCATTGACGATTCCTCCTAGGAGGACACCCACAAAGACACTGCGAGTTCGGAGGATGCGGCGACCCGTCTCCAGACTCTCGAGTGTTTCATCGACGGGAAAAGGCACGAACAAGTCTTCCTCAGTCAGAAGAACCTCTCCTGGCATAGCAATCGAATGGCTTCCGTCGCCTTCGTCCGGAGAGACTTTGTCATTGACGCTGTCAACAGCTGCCGTCTTGGTCGGCTCCATGATGGAATGTGTTGAAGAATCGTGAAGCTGGAACTGGTTGCTAGCCGACTGAGGCTATCGACTTGCTTCTTGACCAGTCAGTCCAAGTTGACTGAAGCACTTGTTATATCGTCGATGCCTCTTCGTACTCGACCCCATGATTCAACCACGCGATCGCGTCGTCTTGATTATCTCTGCTGGTTGTTGGATTCGTCGCCCCTTGCTCTTGTTCGGCGATAAGAGATAAGCTATGTTCTTATCTCTCGGCATGAACTAAACTGGAGCCGGCTAGTCTCTCCTGTCACCGGGGACCTGGTTCAAAGTTTGTCGAGAATTTCCTCAAGCGGTGAAAAAGAACGACGGAGAACGCGGGGTATCGAGCTAACTCAGTCAGGCGATTTTTTATTGACGTTGGCTTACGTCTTTGAGTTTGTAATTGCCGTCTCATGAGAGAATCGTGCTCCGATTCAAAGCGACTCTGAGTATATCTTGTGAAGTCGTGGTTGCTTTTTTACCCAAACCTAATAACAAGTCATCGACACGTCGAACCCTCCGTGTCCTCCGCCATGTGTCAATTCCACGCCCACGACGTCAACACCAACTCCAATTTCCATGATGTGGTCACCAAGCATACTAAGTTGCAGCTGGCAGTCGAATTTAATCGAAAGATCTTGACAGGAAGCGCAATCACTACCCTAGAGCCTCTCAAAGCTGAAGGTCTGGGCACTGTCATTCTCGACACCAGTTACCTCAACATCCTCAGCGCAAGTGTGGGTGGGGAACAAGTCCAATGGCAGCTGGTTCAAAGCACAGATCAGAACGGCCGTCCGCTGATTGTGCAGCTTGGTCGCAGCTACACCCAGGGTGAGATCTTTGAGCTTGAGGTATGATTTCTGAGGGGGGAGATTGTGAAACACATGATGGCGACTCACAACCCAACAGATTCACTTTGAGACTACCAACCAATGCACCGGTCTCCAATGGTTCAGTCCCGAGCAGACTGATGACAAGTTGTACCCTTTCCTGTGTTCGTTCCCTTCGCCTCGCAACCATGCAGACCATAGCTTACAGTCTCTAGTCTCTCAAGGAGAGCCCGTCCACGCACGCTCCATTTTCCCTTGTCAGGACACTCCTTCTGTCAAAACAACGTTTGACATAACCATCTCCTCCCCATTGCCGGTTGTTGCGAGTGGTATCCCTCAACATGATCTTCTCTTTCCCCCTGTTTCCAACATGGCGGAGACGAGAGAGTACAAGTTTCAGCAAGATGTTCCCACCTCTAACTACCTGTTTGCCATCGCTAGCGGGTAGGTTGTTTTTAAGCCTAGAGACTGTTCTCACCGCTAACACCGCCTTCTCAGAAACCTAGCCGGCGCAAAGATTGGCAAGATGAACTATCTTTACTCTGCGCCATCGAGCTTAGAAGCAGCTGTGGCTGAGCTTCAACCCGACATTGACGCAATTATTGATGCTGCCGAGGTAAGGTCACGGTAAAATGTTTGGATCTTGATGTATCAGAGATAGCTAATGCAGTTGCGTGACACAGAGCCTCATTTTCACGAACCCCTGGCCGTTATACAACCTCGTCATCCTCCCCAAATCCTTCCACCTCGGCGGAATGGAAAACCCCGTTTTCAACTTCTACAGCGCCACCGTCATTTCTGGTGACCGGGAGAACATCTCTGTCGTCGCCCACGAGTTTGCGCACAACTTTAGCGGCAACCTGGTTACAAACTCCTCATGGGAGCATTTCTGGCTGAACGAAGGCTGGACTGTTTATACCGAGCGCGAAATTCTCCGCCAGATCAAGGGCGAGAAGGCAGCTGTCTTTGAGGCCATCGTCGGCTGGAACGAGCTCGTCTACGGCATCGAGTCGTATGGAGGCAGTGAGAGCCCAGAAACGAGCTTGGTTTTGGACCTTCAGGGCAAGCGGCCTGATGATGTCATGTCCAAGATTTCGTATGAGAAGGGATATACATTCCTGTGTTTCCTGGAGAAGTTGGTCGGACGAGAGAAGTGGATACCCTTCATCCCGCATGTGAGTTCAGCCAACCCCTTCCCTCAACCTCGCAGGGTCAAACTAACTGGATTCAGTATTTTAGAAAATTTTCACGAGGAACACTGGACTCGGACACCTTCAAGGCTACACTCTTTGAGTTTTACTCTCAGGACGCTGCCGCAACGGAGGCCCTCAACTCCATCAACTGGGACGAATGGTACCACAAGCCTGGCTTGCCCCAGAAACCCGACTTCTACTCTCCAGAGTACGATGAATGCCTCGGCCTTGCACAGAAGTGGATCAACATGATTCCTGACTCACATGCCTCGGTATCTGCTGCCGATGTCGAGGGCTGGAGCGCTGGTCAACTGAACGTGTTTCTCGATGCTCTTCTGGACTCGCGGAAACCCATCACCCTGGAGTCCTCCCAAATTCTTGGTACCTTGTATGGGTTGAGAAAGTCGACCAACTTTGAAGTCTTGTCACGGTATCTACGGGTCGGCTTGAAGGTCGGGGATCGAGGCCTGTTTGAGGATACCGAGGTATTTCTGGGGGAGACCGGGCGCATGAAGTTCGTCAGACCGCTGTAAGTCGAATAGTTCCCACTCATGGCAGCGACACTGATTGTTTCTAGCTTCGAATGTTTGCAAAATCTGGATAAAGAGTTTGCAAACAAGGTTTTTCATAAGTACGAAAGGTTTTATCATCCAACTTGTATTCGCCTGTTGGAGAAAGTGCTTGGGATTACGGTATGATATGAGACTGTCGAAGACGTCGGCTATACATAGCGGAAGAGAAAACATGATTAGAACCAACATCTTAGCTCCTACTACTCCAAGTATGATTAAGAAAGCATCTTAAGAAGAGTAAAACTATGAATGAGAGGCATCCAAAGACTTTATAAGAGTATGTCTTAGGACAATTAAGTAGCCCTTTAAAAGAGCCAGACCTTCATTGTTTACATCTATACCCGTTGCTACTCTGGCCCATGGCCTCTTTTTGACATCATCGAGGACATAGAAGAAGATAGATATCTTTAGAACCGGATCAAATATTGCATATCACATTGGTACCAGCGATGACAGGAGCTGGAGATAAAAAGATACCGATCCAACAGTAGAACGATGACAGCTTCATTGTAACCTACAGTGCACAATGATTCTGCCGCTTTTCGACTGGCCATAAGAGCATCTCTACTCCCTCAGCAAGCTTAAGCTCGCTTCTCGTGCCATCTAGCAGCTATCTCCCCAAGATATGAGCCGTAAACTTTGATTGCATTAAAGCTGCGTCCCATCGTTAGCTCTAGAACCTGGAGAAAGTTTCTTCACTGCAAAGCCTACTAGTTTATCTTGTCCAGCTTTTCTGCAATCACAATCAATATGTCAGTGAGTTTCAGCGTGATTAGCCAATGGCCACGTACCGTTCACAGAATGGATACCATCAGTCGGCCTCCCTACTGGGAGCAAGAGAACATTTTTCTGCAAGACATTTTTCATATCCAGAGCGATTGGGATACTGTGGCCAGTTAGCAAGATGTTTTTTCTCGGCACTCAACAAATACAGACCTGCCACCTTCACAGGTGATTTGAGGAGTAACGTCCCAAGTTCGTTCTATGGCGTTGATCGCCGCCTGGTAGTTCCAATGGTCGACGTCTTCATAGAACCAGTCACTCTGATGCACGCAGTCAATATCAAGCTCGTTTTTGCTCTGGAGCTGCTTGAATCTTGCTTCAATGTGCTGTCGAACCATACCATCCACCTCGCTGGCCTCCATGCGTGGAACTGTCCTGATACTGAACTTTCCGACCAAGACAGCGGGGATTGAGGTAGTCGCTCCAGGTCCGGGCTTCAAATTCTCTATGCGATGGAGGCTGAGAGACGGTTGTCGCCATCTACATTCGCGTTAGCGATCTTGAAAGCCCCCCAAACCAGTGGATCATGCTCACTTACTTGGAAATAATTGTTTCTGCTTTCGTTGCATGAAGCAGTCTACCCCCGATCCCCCCATCCAGGGCTTCAGGTGTCAGCAGTAGCTTCTCATAAGACTCTCGCTCTTCATCAGTGACCTCGAGCACAGCATCATAGATACCGGGAATGAGCAACTTGCCCTGGGAGTCCACAAGCGAGCTCATGACATTGACCATGTCCGTCATTGGCTCCGAGATGGCACCACCAAAAAGGCCACTGTGAGCACCTTCTTGAGCGCCACGGATGGTGACTCTGTAGAACAAAACCCCCCTAAGACCTCGAGGAATCGTTGGCTGCGTGTTGCTCGCCCAAGCCACATCGGTCAAGCACACTGCATCGACGTCGGAAAGGAACTGGCTTGCTTCCTCTTCAAGGGCAGCGCGGAACCCAACTGAGCCATTCTCCTCCATACCTTCCAAGAAAAACGCCAGGTTCACTGGGACTTCTTGATCCGCGTCTTGGAAGGCTTCCAGCATGTTGAGCCAGTTCACCAGCGGGCCTTTGTCGTCGGAAGTCCCTCTACCATGCAGAACTTCGTTACTCTCTGTCAAGGTCCATGGGTCATACTCCCATCCATCCTGTAGACTGGCTGGCTGGACGTCGTAATGGCTGTAGACCATGATTGTGGGCTTATCGGGATCATTTCCGAACCGGCCAAGGATCAATGGGGGCAGGTCGAGGTCTGTTCCAGGTTCTTTGCCAAGAGACTTTAAACGTACTTCCACGCCCAGTTCTGTCATCTGAGCTAGGATCCAATGGGCCATCTAAACTCGTAATCAGCAGCTGCATCCTTCAGAATCTCGCTGGGTGGGGAAACCTTGATAGTGTCGGCCCTACGGCCAGCCTCGGAAGATACAGAAGGGATTTCGATTGCATCTCGAAGTCCTGAGTAATTTCGCTACGGTTAGCTTGGCACTCATTCCCCATATGCAAGCAACTGAACTTACTGTCGATGAAGCGACCTTGAAGCTTATCAACACTGGTTATCCGTCAGCTGCATGGTTCAGGTCAACCAGGGGAGAAGCAGTACCTTTCGCAAAGTTTGACATAGTCCATCTTGATTCGAGAGTAAACCTCCAAGTTCTATACCTAACAAAGAGAACTTCTATATACCTTCGACATCGTCAAAACACCAGCATCCTGCATCACCTTTTATCATGGCTTCTGACTCATTTCTGCCGCGCTCATTGGTCAGACACTCCACCTCCAATCAGCGGCGATTTTAAACGAACCCAAAATTGCCCGATTCGGGCATTCTGTACGAGGTCCAATCATGAGCCATTGGATGGAGAAAACTCGGATCAAGCAACATCTCTTGCAAAGGGTCTTAGGCTGGGTATATACTGGGGCAAATGGCTTTGACAGTTTCTATTATCATGATTCCCCAATTCAATCGCTCTGAGCAACATGAATGCAAAGCCAACAATTCTCGTTATCGGGTCACCGGCTGGCCTTGTTTCTGATGAAACCTGGGCCAATTTCACCACCAATTTCAACGTCAAATCTTACGATTTTCCGACCAATGATGACTTTCACGGGTCACTGCGTTCTGGAAGTTGCAAGGATGTCGATGGCATCGTGCGCCTTGGCCTCAATCTACCAGAGGGCTGCGAAAAGGTCTTGATCGGCTGGACACATCGGGGTCTTGCGCATTTCCCCCCAAGCCTCAAAGTCATTGTCAATTTCGGCCATGGTTACAACGACGAGGCAGTTGACGAGCTTCGCGAGAAAGGGATCACCTTTTTTAACACGACAGGCGGGAGTCAATCTACGGCTGCAGTGGGAATCTACCTCATTGTGGCGGCTTTCCGTAACCTGAGCCGGTATGAGCGGATGCTCCGCCAAGATCAATTTCTTCCAGCTCTCAGAGACTCTGCCAGAAATGCTGTTGACCCTTTTGGGAAAAGCCTCGGCATTATTGGCATGGGCTCTATCGGGGAGACCATTGCGAGGCAAGCAGCTACGTTGGGTATGAAGATTCACTCTATAGACAGGCCAAGCCTGCGCAGTCGTCTTAACAAAGAAAAGACGTCTGCGTCGGGTCTTCCTCCAGTCGTCCTCCATGACGGTCTATTGAGTCTCGCCCGAGTCGCTGATTGCATTATACTGTCATGTCCCTACTCGGCTGCAACCCATCACCTTCTTTGTAAAGAGGCATTCAGCGAGATGAAGAGAGGCGTCAGGGTTATCAACATTGCTAGAGGACTCTGCATCGACGAGGAAGCACTCTGTGATGCTATTGAGGAGGGCATCGTGGGTGGCGCGGGGCTGGACGTTCACCATGACGAGTAAGCACCCAAATCGCTGCCACGTGAGCATGATCTAATAGAACCTCAAGGCCAAAGGTGAATCCTAGACTACTGGGCTACGACTGTGTGACTTTGTTGCCGCATGTTGGTGGTCTAACAAACGATTCAATGAAGGTAGGCCATATTAATACCTCAACTCATATACATCTTTATACTGACTATAATTAGAATCATGCCGAGCTTACCTTGAGCCATATCGCCAACTATTTCTCTGTTGAGTCGACAGGTTCTGGCTCAGTTGTGTAGTTGATGCAATGTTTTGGTCTGACCACACAGTGGCTGATGGAGATGGCCATGGGGAGTGTAAACTTAAAGGATGCTCGGATATTCTTAGACTATTCTGAGTGGAAATCCCCAAGAGATACCAAGACAAATTTACGATGGATGAGGAGCCTTATGGTGCTTGATTCATTTGGTGTGCCAAGTTTCTGCCGGGTTCATGTGTAGGGTAGGTAGGCAGCCGAATATCAAGAGTCATTATGGTGCGTCAATGTTCTAGAGAAATACATTGATAGTTGCCAAACTCCGACCATCTTTCGCCTCTCTAGATCAAATGATACTACTGTTTTGTTGGCAATATCTAACTTCGCCGTCATGGCCGGCTCTCTCTATGATGTGGACAACAACCCAACTCGAAAAAAAATGGTAGGTTAGGGCAACAATTTTCTTCTTCATCTTGATTGCTCTATTCCAGTCATACAGGCGACATCAGTTTGCGAATAATCTAAACGAATCAATGAAAGCTATGCAATGTTTCCAATACTACAAAAATCCAGTTTTCGTCTGAACCTGCTTACCCCTCGATGACATGACCCCACTCATGCTCAACACGCCCATAAATGATATCTTCCAGCCAAGACTTGATCTTTGTGGAATATTGACACAAAGGAGTCTTTGTACCGGCGCTTGTAACAGTCATGGGGAAGGACAAGTCTGTGTCATCATACCGAATGCATGAAACAGGAGTAATAAACATCTGAAATGTCAGCACAACGAGGAATGAGGCTCAAGCATCAAGGTGAAAACTTACTGCAGTTCCACTGACAAAGCATTCGACAAGACGGCCATCAGTATGAGCTTCCGCGATCTCATCCATAGTCAAAGGCCGCTCGACAACCTCCAGCGGCTCGAGCTCAGACCATTGGGATACAGTGTCTTTTGCCAGCCTCTCCCTAGCGATCTCCAAGACACTCTGCCGGGTAACACCGGGGAGAATGACGCCGGTATCGAGTGAGCTTGTCACCAGTTCCAGCTGTTGTGTATCCTTCCGTTTCCAGATGACAAAGAAGTTACTCGCTCCCGCCTCGGTCACGTACTTCTCGGGTCCGAATAGCCACAGGGTCTGCCCGCACCCCTTCTCACGAGCCCTGCCATGTGCCGCCATAGCCGGTCCATAACTAGCACCCACTTTGGCATTCCCAAAGCCTCCAGGCCAAGCTCGGATAATGTCGGAACTGCTGGCTAGTAGCTTGACTCCAGGATGGGGCGCCTTGGAGGCTTGTGGGAATAAGGCTGCGAAAAGAAAGAAGAGTGCCTCGGCTGGGACACTGATTCCCAATGCCTCGCCACTTCCAATCATGGCTGGTCTTAGGTAGAGATTGGTGCCAGGCTCTGGCAACCAACGAGGACACTCGGCCGCCACGTAGCTAGTGATGACATCAAGAAGCCCCTGAGGGCTGAATGATGGAAGGGCCACTCTAGCATTGGATCTGAGCATGCGGGCGCAGTTGAGCTGAGGCCGGAACAAACGGAGCTTGTTGTCGTAGCCACGGTACACTTTCATTCCTTCCTATGGCTGGTGTCAGTAAGTTTCAAGCACTCCATAAGAGAAGGTGTCTCGCTTACGAAGGTCTCGGTAGCGTAATGTAGGACGCTAGCGGTGGGTTCAAGTGAAATCTTGCCGTAGGGCACCATTTCTGCATTTTCCCAGCCATTCTCTGCAGTCCAGCGCACCTTCACCATATGAGCAGTGGTGACCTTTTGCGTGAATCTCACAGGGTCATCAGCAGCCGGAACCGGGCCCTGTTCACATTCTGGAACAAGGTCTCTGTGCATTCCCTTTGAGCTTAGCTCACCAAGCTTCGGTTGAGAAGCCAGGGTTGAAGCTTCTGGGGGAGTTGCGATGGCGCTGGGGCTCATGATTGTCGTTACTGTTCCGAAAATGCAAAATATTTATCAAGTGGGCGGTATAGAGCTCGTCTTATCTTGGACTGAACGCACAGTAGTTGAGTGGCAGCTTGAGGGAAGTATTGAGCTTTATGCAATCCACAACCCGACTTGGCTAGGGCTCCCAGGAGTTGACACCCCAGGTCCATCTTGTTTATTGCCGGATTGGGTATCTGGGTACGATGCGCTTTTTCTGCGGCTCCACCTTATGTGGCAATCAACCACTGGAACCACACACAGCGAAGGACGTTTTCTACGATAGTCATCACGTTACCGACTTCAACGTCCTTTATGGGCCAAGTATCAGATGCCAAATATCTTAGGTAGGTCATTGCGCCCAGGATTGATTTATGAAGAGGAGCGTGTCAGGAATCACGCTGTGGGAGAACCTAGCCATACACAATGGTTGTCAAGATGAAGCCACCAACATAATGATTCCATACACATTCCAAGTGATCTATATCGTTACTCACAAGGTATTTGAAGAGTCCACTAATTATACAAGAAGGTCTGATAATCCGTCATGGGATTTCTACAAAGTCTATACTCCAGCCGCGTGCACAACGGGAGTAGATCTCGACTGAGAAGCGATCTGATCCATCATCATCGTCCTGTGGTATACTATTCTCCTCCAGGTCAACCATTCTTACCTTTATCACTTCCCAGCCAAGCCTCGACCCTCGTTGGCTGTACTCTTGATCAATGTACTCAAGCAGCCTATGAGCATGGCGCACATTCCATATCCCTTCTCTATCCCATGGAAACTGACAGATCCAGTCTTTTATCCACGCCTTTGCTGCTTGGTCGTCGGACGAGTAGTACGCGTTCATTAGTGCTGGAACCATTCCGTGACCGTAGGCGTTGCTGGCGGCACAGACGGAGCTAGACACACCAGCTGCGAGACGACAAGCAACAAGAATAAGCTTGCGCCCGTTCTCCGGAAGCTTTCGTCTCACTCCCGGTGAATACTTCATTTCAAGCCTCACCAGTGACACTAGGTAGTGCATGAAGCTTGTGGCAGCCTTCGCTGGGTTGGCAGCGCGGCTCAGCGTCAAGGGGCGAATGATCAATGTCGAGCCATCTTCGCTCAACTTCCATGGGTCGGCATCTACCTCATCTGCAGACGGCACGTCACGGTCAGCCAGAGACCGCCGCCATGCCTTCAACTCATCGATAAGACTCCGTGCTTGCGCGCGCCAGTGACTATCAAGTTGAGGACTTGTCCGGCATTCTTCTTCAAACTCACCCACTCTAGGCAAGATGTAGAGTAGCCGATCAAACGAGTCCGTCGAAGTTCTCAGAGATGTTCCGAGCATTGCTGATACGTTTGAGGTTGCAAGGTTATGGCAAGCAGTATATGACCGATCGAAGATTTCCAGGTAAGCGGCAATCCGGGAGAATGAGCGGATGATGGACTTCCCGACAGGTAGCTCGCCAACTTGAGAAACGTTATGGGATAGATATGTCACAGCAGCATGACTGTGCACATACCAGAGCTTTATTTGCCCCCGGTTGAGCTCAAAATTGGCAAGCAGAAGCAAAGTGGCAAGCCATGCGATGGTGTTCTGGCCCCTACCAGGCGCATCAATCGTGGCAATACCATCGCTCAAATGCGCTGACCGCATGTAACCGAGAGCGTCGACAAAGTGATCTAACGCGTGTAGGGCAGCGCAGTCGGCAACCACCTTGGACACAGAAGATGACTGTGACATGTGAAGGGCGGATAAAGCCAGGGCGGCGTGAAAGAAGCCCTTGTCCAACCCACCGATGCCTAGGACATCACGAACCCCAAGGACGGAGAGGAGACCCGATAATGAAGGGTCACACAGATGGTGATAGTAGATCATGTCCTGTGGGAATTTTGCCGTTTCAAACAGACCTGGTGGCGCAACTGATGACGGCTCAGGCTCTTGGACTACGGCTGGAAATGCACACCAACTTGTGTCGGTCTGTTGGTCGGTCCACTCGCTCGAGGCCGGAGAGTTTTGGATAATTGGGAAAATCGACTCGATTCCCGTGATTTCGAATCGAGCGGGGTGTGGTGTCGAGCCACTGAGTTGTTGCTCGGGGCTGTCAGCAAGAGGGAACCTCTCGAGCTGTGTTTCGACAAGAGCAGGCACTGCTTCATGGCTGGATGCTGGACTTGTGGTGGCGTCGATGAGTCCATGGTCTTGGGACGCTCGAATTGAGGCGACTGAGGGGTTGAGAAAGGGTTCCACGGCAAGAGGAGGTGAGGTTGCAGAGTTGTCGACAACTCTTTGTTGAGCTTCAGGGTCTGTTTGATGACTCTGATCTGGATCGATGTCCTGAGCAATTGCCGGGGCATCGTCTCCAGGCGCGATGGATTGTGGAGACAACTCTATTTCGCCTCCGCGAGGGAGTAACGAAGTCAACAGCCGGCCAGTGTCTGGCGGAGGAGTCGGATGGGTCGACGCCTGCCCTTGATCACCTCCGAGTGTCGGGGTCCCTGGCGTCTCGTTTGCTGCCTGTGGAGACGCCTTGTCTTTTTCATTTCTCTGGTGCTTGTTCCTCAACAAGTCTGTCTGGTCCCTGAACCTGAACCGAGTAACGTAGCCCCCGCATTGCAGCCGGAGGCGGGTACACTGAGCGATATGAGTGAATGGAGCAAGCCAGAGTAGAGGATGGGGTCATACATTAGAACAATGTGGTTTGGCCTCATCACACTTCAGACGACGTGCCCGGCAAGTAACGCATCCGCTACGTTTTCTCGAGGCCACGTTTCGCTTTCGAGGCATATGCATTATCGCTTGCCTGATGAAATGTCTCCGTTTTGCAATGCATCCTCCAGAAAACTGCAGGCATGAGGATGGAACTGCTCCTGTTGGTGATGCTTCGAGTGGAGAGTCACACTAACTGCATTAGGCAGTTTTATACGACCACGATCACGATGCTTAGACACGTTTTGCACTGAGTCATGTTCGTGTTATAAGTGGGTAGATCTTAACGGACACCGATTGGTCGAGTAGATAAGCCCACTTACACATCGTTCTCCCTCTTCTTACCTTTTCACAGCTAGAACCCAGGTCCATACGAGGTAAACTAGGTCGAGGTTAACTGACACCAGTAGCTTTATCGAGGTCCATCTAGTAATTAAACTATCGTACATTACTTGAGAGAAAGTCAGATTATTTACGCCCAAGTCGACTCTTTGACACTGCGTTGTGCCGTTGTAGAGGTGAACCACTTCGCTTATGCTTTGTTTCTTGGTATTTAGAGTCTATAGACTGACTGAATATTAAAATAAAACCATCTTCAAATTGCCAATGCTTTTCACCTTGCTCATTGTCGATACTTACAATCAGTTCCTCCTCGCGGTCCATCTACCCTTTGCTCGAATCCTTGCTCCAAAGTAAAAAAATATCCAAGGGATAGGGAGCAATGCCAATGCCACGTAGCCAGTCAGGTTAGAGGCATTCTTGATACCCAGCGCCGAGTACATATTTGGCACTATAGGCGGAAAGATGCTGGCAAGCATGCTTCGCATAAACGTGTTAGCAGCAACAGCGCTCGCTGCGTACTGCGGAAACGTGTCTATCTGATAACTTATGACTGACTGAAAGATTGTAAAGAAGCCCAAACCCATCATTGTTGCGGCTATCATGGGGACGATCCAGGGGTAGGAGTCGGGATCGGCAGTGTTGCCAATCATGAATAGGCCAGCCATGAGAAACACCGAGCCTATCATCATTGGAGGAAGCCGGTGCTCGGGAGTTCCGCGGCCGTTGTTAGCTTTGAGACGAGCCACATACCATCTTAAACACACGGTATTAACAAGAGAGCCCAGGCAAGCACCGATGAAAAGGCATAGAAAAGCGAGGCTGCTGATCAGAGAATTCCACCATCGGGCTCCCTGGAAAATTCTTGGGAAGGATCCAAGATTCAGATAAACGATGCCGTAAACTAAACATCTCAGTCAAGTCAGTCTTTACTGGGTTCTGCGATCGGCTGGATGAGCCCGCATTCTAGAATGGTGACGCACCAAAACTTGCATGTAAAGCAGAGAAAAGGCAGATAGGCGTCATCAAGAGCTGAATCGGCCTTATCACGAATTTGGTGACCATTTCTCTGAATGTAGCATCCCGCTCCTCATGCTGAGCGTGGTATGACCAGTTTCTGGTCTCCAAACGGAGCCTTCGGGCCTTGCGGACAAGGAGAATGGGGGGATAAGACTCATTAATAAAGATAAAGTCCAAGATGACCATGACAACCATGATGATGCCGGTGATGAGCTGCGTCCAACGCCAGCCCAACCCAGCATACATCACACCTCCACCAACAATGGGGCCTAAAAGCACAGATTAAGTGATCAGGGGCCGTTGCTCAAAACGTGCATGAGATATCACTTACCCAACACAGGCCCACCGATAACAGCCAGAGCATAACCAGTTAAGGCGAGCCCCCGTTGTTGCGGTGAGAACATATCTGCAAGCACGCCACCAGTGATGCACAGAGGTGCACTCCCAAAGAAGCCCGCAAAGAACCGTGTGATGAGTATCGTCTGTGTATCCTTGGCAGCTGCAGTACCAAAGGTAAAACAGACCGCTACAAAATATGGCACAGCCATAGGAAGTTTCCGTCCATAAAGCTCACTGACTGGGGCCCAGATCAAGGGTCCAAATGCGAAACCGATCAAGATCAAGCTCGTCCCTAGACTTGCCACCTCTTCCGAAATTTTGAACTCTTTCATCATCTCGTGGATTCCTGTTGAGAATGAAGCCGTGGAAAATGTCGAGCCCATCGTGCTGAGGCCATAGAGCAGAGTGGTGTATACCTTTCGCTTGAGGGGCCAGTTTCGTGGATCATAGGGGTCTTGCGGGCTGTCAAAGGTGACGGCAATATCTTCGACTGACATTCTTTCTGATGGTGTTGGAGAAGCGGTGTCAGTCACGTTCGGGCTTCTGTGGGATGAGATCGCTGTTCCGGCGCATTTCTTTAGTAACATCTCGCCGTGATAGTGATAAAAGAGCCTCAATGAAACATGAAATACAAGATTGCTTAAAAGAGAGGGTAAGCAATTAAAACACACTTATGGATGGCGAGCTCAAGGTCCCTATAGAAACCAAACCAGGGGGGAATTGCCCAAAAAGGTAACATTGTACGGCGCGCGCTGACCTCCGCCACGAAGCGACCCACCTGGTGGTGAGAAGCATTCATAGAAACGGAGAGTTAGGCATTGTAGCAAGAAATACAAGTCCAAGCAGGGCAACAACACGATCCTATTCTCAGTATATTCAGCGTCGACTGCTAGCTAGGTATTTAAGACACATAGCGGCAGAGCACCTCGAGCGAGCAGTGATCTCTGTTTAAACTAGGGGTTCAGCCAGAACACATGCCTTCGGAGTTCAGCGAAGTCCCCGACATCTTGACCAGTCAAACTCCAATTTGGATCATTGAAGAGTGACTGGTATTGATGAAATGAATCCTCAAGAGGTAGGTCGGCTACTAGGCTACCCACGGTGTGACCATCACTGGCGAGATCCATGGGAAGCCAGATGGCCGGATGGTTGTTCCACATCGAGGTGCCCCAAGACTGATCCTCATGCGGTGCTATCATATCTTGACGCACGTCCTCTTGGTTCTCATGCATTTCGCCGGCAGGAAAGGTTGAAGGTAGTTGACTCTCCGAGTTGTGACCTTCAGTAGCCTGGGACTCGTGTGCTCCAGCCTCTTGGAGCCGGAGATCAAGATCGAATACTTCCGGAACTTGCATAGTCGCGGAAAGGTGGTCCCAGACACCCTGAACTTCTCGAAACCTCTCCCTCGCAAATATGTTACCACGATCAGCGAGGTACTGCAGCATATCCATAGCTTCCTGTAGACCCGGTGATGGGTTGATCCTATCCTCTGGCTTACATGCCGAGTCAAAGATCTTGGTAAGAAGTATAATGAATACTGCTGAAAATATGGCATCGCATTCTAAGAACCCGTATATAGCTAAACTTGTCAGTGAGGCTCTTCCAGGCAAGGGGCTCACATACCGACGAGATTCCTCTGTTTGAGGGCGATGATGACCTTGAGAATCCGCCTAGCTGCTTCCGAGCAGGTCTTTGATAGCTTTCCCTGTGTGCCGCCTGTTAATTCAGCACTTGGTGGTCGGTCGCCGCTTAATATCAGCTGCGTAATTCGGAGCATGAGTGGACGTATAGCCAACAGAGCAGCCTGATTTGAGACACAATATTAGCCCTGAAGGAGAAACTAGGCAAGAGTCTTACTTGATAGAGCATCAGGTGGAGAGATGCGGCTGTCCTCAACGACACATTCGAGTTATTACCAGCGAGATTCAAGAACTGCTCTGAAGGTATCTCGGTTGATATGTCGAATAGGTTCTTCATGATTTGTTGGGCATTGGATACAAAGTCCTCTTCATTCTCAAATTTGGTGCCGTACAGGTCTACAAATATTTAGAGGATACTACAGGATTGCAAATGGGAGACTAACTGGTGATGATTTGCCCGGTAACCCTAGCGATTCTGATATTGGCACGAATCGCAGCAGCAGGTGGGAACCCAGCTGCGTCCCATGGAAGAGGCAGATCTATCGCGTCGTCATTGATACCGGAAGGGGTTCCAGTGGCTACAGCAAGGCGTCTAACACAAGTCAGAACTGAACTTGGCCAAACCTTGAAACCATCATCTGCTCACCTTTCTTGCATATAAGCAGTCCACCACAGTCTGTTTGTCTGGGCCTTTTCAGACCGAAGAAGCTTTCCTCGTGAATTTTCTCGGTGATAACCATGAAGAGTCGCAAGTCGGAGAGCACTGGTTATCTGATAGCGGTTAGAAGAGCGTGCGAGTGGCAAGGATTTCTTACATAGAGATGAGCCTCCCTCTTTTCGATCCATCATCTGCAGATACATGGCCATCAGGGCATTGAGTTCTACTCCTAACCTACCGTTGGCATATTGGACGCTCATCGATGGAAAGTTTTGTTGTGCAAAGCCAAAGAGTTCTTGTCCCAGCAAGTCGTGTCCCCCTTGCTCAAAGTTGGCTGCATAAAGCTTTCCTATTGCCAAGATGATTATCACTTGGATGTACCAAAGCTCGTGGGATTGAACAAAATCGTTCATGTCCTCATACATCAGCCCCACGCGGTCAGATATCTCTCTGGAGTCGTAATGACTTTGCGATTGTCCGATGAACAGACTCACGGCCTCGAGTAAGCGGAAAGCTTCATCCTCGCTCGGTAGCTGGGGAGCATTTTTGGTTGTAACTCTGGGAGAATAGCCCAAGTTGCCAGGCTGGTGAGGACTTAGGGTTGTGACAACATCTGACGATCTTGCGGAGCCAGACCTGGTTAATACCTCTTGGACCCTTCTACCAAATCGATTGCTGGAGCTTAAAGAAGGCTCGGCTGCGAAAGCCGAGGAAGCAGATGGTCGAGGTGTCAAGCCAGGGATGGATTGGGAGTTGATGGCATTGTTCGTGTGGGCAAACTGGGGCAGCACCGTATTATCCGGTGTGGGAGGCTGATCATCCTGGCCTCGGGTGATAGGGTTATCCTCTTGGCGAACATCATTTGGCAAATCCGATGATGCTGACGGGGCATTGAAACTTGCAGCGCTGTCACTACGCTCCTCGTATCTTTCCAATCGACTCTCGAGTTCGGCAATTTTGCTACCAAGATTAGCAAGTCGTCAATTTTCCGTACAAGATGTCATGCTGTACTTTGCCGAGTAGACTCTGCGAGGGCCATGAGGATTAATTGAGCAAGGCAACGATCTCCTCGAGCAGTATTGGCATGGCACAGTCCCGGAGCATTTGACCTTTTTTGCACGACATGTCTGACAACTGAGCTGTTAGATAAATCAAGCAATCTCAATCGACAGGCGCCAAAATCATCCCCCATCAATGAGATTGGCGCCTGGTGGAGAGGAGGGACTAACGCTGTGGCAACGGCAGCTCTTTGAACCGAGCTCGCCGATAGCTTCGGCGTCCGAGCCCGTCCTGCTGATGCCGACATGGCCGGGATTACGCAGCCGCAGGACTTATCTTCAAGGTTGTGGCTTTGGTTCTTGGTTCGTTATGTCTGAGTGGAGCGTAGAAGAAATATCACAAGGTTGAGTTCGGGAGGGAAGCCGAAGCTTTTGTCTCAAGGCGCCACTTCTGATGACTAACTCGCTTTGGTATGGTGACGCCTCGGCAGCGTTACCGCTAAAAACCAAGATCCAAACATGTTGGCTACCTTTATGAGGTATTGTTCAGGGCTACTATTGCGAGCTGCTATATGAGGTTATTGTGAGCTGTTACAAGCTGAAACACGACACTGTCGTAAGTTGGTTAAACTAGCTTCCAGATCTGGCCATTGTCTCCCACGATTACTATTGCATCATGATTGAAGGTGCTTCTGGCATCATGCCTGATTACCTCGCAATGTTCTATTCTACCGCGCGAATAGGACTGCTTGTACTCTTAAAGTGTACTTGTCAAGGCCAAGTGTTCAATCATGTTGACTTAGAAGCGTTTACCTCGAGATCACGAGTACTCTTGTATGGTAACCAAGGCCCCAAACCTCACATATCCATTCATGGCCGCCTTTGAAGCTTTGCAAATACCCGCTTGAAGAAGCCATTCTTCCAGCTAGAATCCTCAGCGCTCTCAAGTTCCTCAAACTCACGCCTGCCCGTAGTGAGATCGATCGCCGAGGCCCTCCAAAAGGTGGTCTTCTTTGCAATCTTCCACCATGCGATATTTCCAATAAACACGACCAAGCCAATGTACTTGAGGATGAAAATATCAGCTTTAAAATGCGGGATAAATGCGTCATAGCCTAAAATGGGATATTAGTGTGGGTGCATAACAAGACATACACTTTACCCACCATTAAAGATGATCACAAGGCTCGATGTGAACAGAGCAAAGTATGAGCCGTAGGGCTGAAAATACCCGACGTAAGGAAGGTCAGATAGGGCGACTCCCTGAGCCTTCAAAGCGCGGCGGAAACGAATATGGGAGACCAAGATGGCGACCCAATTCAAGGCGGCGAAAACAGTGACCAAGCTCACTAGATAGCCAAAGACCTGCGAGGAGGACTTGCTTGCATTCATGTAGCCAAGGGCTATGAATATGGACGGAATCGCCACGGCCCAGACTGGGTTTCCATTTTCACGGGTCTTGGTGAAGATGTGAGGGGCCTGTCCATCTTTGGCAAGGCCATAGAGCGTTCGAGACGAGCAATAAATGTCTACGGGCGGTTCCTATTAGCAAAGCTATACCATGAGGGTTCTTTGACATACCTGAGCTCGCGGCACTAAGGGTAAACACCAAGAGGCATCCATTGATGATATCAGGGAAAACGCCGATACCAGCAATGCTGATGGATACGACGAAAGGAGAGGCAGCTACAGGCAAGCAAACGTCAGTTAAGATATGCAAGATGATCCAGTGCTAAACGTACCGCCGCTAGTTGCTTGCTTAGTTGCTCCAATTAGCATATCATTATCGTAGGGAATGGCCATGCCAAGGACCAAGACACCGAGGATATAGAAGCAGGCGATGCGCCAGAAGGTCTGTCTGACGGCGATAGGCACATTCTTCCTCGGGTTAGGCGTTTCTCCAAAGGTCATGCCAACGACTTCGGTGCCCTTCAACACGGTCAGCTTCCATCTTGTATGTCAAGTTATGCCGACTCACAGTGAATGCAAAGCAGGCCTGCACCATGCACGCCCACCATCCCAAGAATCTGCCCTTATTCCCCTCGACGAGATATTCAGCAAAGGCTCCCGGCTCCTGCCAGTATTTGAAGCCTGATCGATGATGGTTGGGTCCGCCACCCATGGCACAGATGAAGGTGGATAAGATGAGCGTTATCATGATCAAGAGCTTGAGCGTTCCAAGCCAAAATTCGGTTTCGCCAAAACTGCTAACATGCATCACTTGTTTATACAAGTTATACTCTCGGCTTGAAGTAAGAAATAAGAGCGACTCACGTTGATGGTGATAATAATAGCACCAAAGACGGTGATCCAAATTGCCACGTTGAGATCTGGTCGCCAATACTGATGAATGACCAATCCAGCCGCCGTCAAGTTCGTAGGGGTAACCATGATGTACTTGAAAAAGTAATTCCAGCCGGTAGCAAAACTGATGGCCAATGTTAGAGTTGTTCAACTTGATAGATCAGGGTGGACACTCCTTACCCAAAAGCCGGGTCAACCATACGAGTAGCATATCCTCCAAACCCCTTATCCATAGGCAGAAAGGCTGCTATCTCGCCCAAGGCTGTCATAACGAAGAAAACCGTCGCTCCAATTGTGCAATAGGCAATGAGCTGGCTACCCGGGCCTCCACGAGAAAGACCGCTTCCAGAGCCAATGACAAGTCCAGTTCCAATTGCGCAGGCAATAGAAAACATGAAGACTTGCCGCGGCTTGAACTCTCGCCGCAGCTCAGGCTGCTGCAGTGTCTCCCCTTCCTGGGTGTTGGATTCGACCGCTCGCAGGTCTTCGAGCTTTTTCTTTTGGACAGGTTCAGCCATGATGGTGACGATTCAATACAATTCTGGAGTGAAGGATGGACACAAGGTGAAGAAAAGTCTGAAGGGCTGAGGTTGGTTGAATCAGTTCGTCTGCAGAAGATTCAGGAGCACTCTTTTATCTCTTGGTTCAGGAAAAGCTTTAATGGGTAGTTCTAGACCAAAACCATCGCCTCCCGCTCCAAGCTATCTCACGCTTATCTCTGACGTAGAGAGTTGCTTTACCCCAGAAAGCAACGACCTGGTCCTTGCTTCCCCACAAGTATATCAGGGTCGCTTTGATCTAGATGTCCCCCGCGCTGAACTGACTCATCGTATCGGGCTTGATATCCTGGTGTTCTTGTGCCGAGATTGTTAAGCCAAGTACACCTCAGGGGTAGGTGTGTTTACCTCTTGTTACTCTTTCGCTATCTTCGGAGCAGAGATAGTCAAACCAGAATTGTCATAACTGCCAGTCATGAGTGCCGCAAGTTGTTATCGAGAGATATGCCAAAGTGACCGTGCCATATGTTAGCTCTTGTTAACTCAAAGGATGGAACATGGCCCGCGGTTCGCCAGTTTACCACGACGACTGTAACTACAAGATTGACTTCCGAGCCATAGTGATTTGCCACTCTTCTCCTTTGGGACGACAATGTCGATATCGTAGGCCGCTAACCTTGATACTCACCTCAGTCCGCAGCGTGCGTGGATGAAAGCGCGCACATGTCAAAGGCAAGGCACGCAAGGGCCGGCCACTACTATCGGACACCCCGTGCTGGACCAGCTTCGTCTCCTGTAGCGAGAGGCTGAGGACCTTTGGAGAGGGGTTCCGGCATCATAACCGCATTTGTAATGGCGTTGGCTGGAACACACTTTTCTTCGGAGGTCGTGTGGGCCCCCGTGCCTCCGAGCCTCCGAGGGCTCCCCCATCCATCGCAGACGAGCACTATGAAGGCCTGATCAAGCATAGACCTCCGTACGCTCCGGTCTACTTACTTAACTTGGTCGGCCAGGGACAAATCTCATCACTAGGTACAGACCACGTCGTTTCTCCTTTTCTCAACCGATTGTAGTTTCACTCGAGCAACCATGGAGCCAGTCTACACACCAGACTCCATGAGCCGTACGTGTTTGCCTAGTCTTTTGACATGGTTGCGTATGGTGAATACTGACACGCCCAGCAGCGATTGGGCCCTACTCACAAGCCATCAGAGCCAATGGGTTCATCTTTCTCTCTGGCCAGATTCCTGCCACTCCTGAGGGACAGTTGGTCGAGGGCACTGTTGCCGAGAAGACTCACAGGATGTGCCAGAATGCCAAGGCCGTGCTAGGAGCGGCTGGCTCCGGCCTCGAAAAGGTCGTCAAAGTTCATGTGTGTTTGCATGGTCCAATCTAAGGCCCCAACTGGCCTTGACAGGTTTATTTTCATAACATGGATGATTTTAAAGAGTTGAATGCCGTGTACGCCGAGTACTTCCCCCATAAACCAGCACGAAGCGCTTCCGAGGCCTCTAAGCTCCCAGCAGGAGTCAGTTTCATGCTGGACATTATTGCGCTAGAGTAGACCCAATACACTGGAAATTACAAGTCCTGGATGTTTCTGGATTCATTTCAAAAATGAAAAGTTGCCATGGTCATATGTTGCAGGCAATCTGTCGTTGTTAAATTCTTACGTTGAAGCGTCAGGTAGAAACATTTGTACCAGTAGCTTTCAGGGGTTCGAGTTTCCAAGTCGATGAGTACTCGTTTATGTGAAGGAGGTGACAAGTAATTCTAACAAGAAAACGAAACCATGTGTCAATTATCACTATCTAGCCGTCAAACTGACGTTGTGCAGTCCAAGTCTCTGGATCATAACACACAACAATTCGTATTGGAGGGGCTGTTCCATGGCAATTATCTTAGAGTAGATTTTGCTACCAAATGATGTTCAACCGTGTTAAGACGCTCCTTTATTCCCAGGAAAGCCGGCTTGTATTATCCACATTAGAGGCACGAGTCTCTACACTGCCTCAACGTCTCTGCTACAATCAAGCATCTTCAGATTGAGTTTCTGTTCGTGTCAAGCCGACCTCAGAATCATTTATTCACCTTTCTTCCTAATTCCGCCGATGGACTTGATAAAATCCCTGTTCTCCGTCAACATCTTCTCGGGCTCTTGACCCAGCCAGGCCTTTCTCTCTCGCTGTAATCCATCCTCAATCTCAAATGCCTTGCTAGCTTCGATATACAGACTCTTGCCAGCCAACAGAATCTGCTCTTTGCCACCATAAGTGCCACCAACCATCACACCGATAATAACCTCGGCCACAGCCTCTGCAGTTTGCCAGTGTGCCCCGCCATCAGACGCCTTGAAGTGGGGCAGTAAATGAGCTGTCATGGGGGTGTCAGTGACGCCAGGACAGATGACGTTGACTCTGACTCTCGGCGTGGTCGCAGATCCTTGGGGTACGGCTGAGGGAAGATGCCTCATGCCACGAAGAAGACCAAGCACCCCAACCTTGCTAGTCTGGTACAACGGCACCCCAGGACTGTCCCTAATGGCACCGATCGAGCTTAACATGGTGAGGCTCCTATTCTCTAGCTTGTCGTACTGCTTATCTTGCAGAAACACAACGGCGAGCCGAGTGAATCTTGCCGCCCCGATAAGATTGACATCCAAGGCAGACAGGTCACCGGGGTTGTCACCGACATTTTCGACCGTCAAGGTCGCATCATTCAAGTATCTCCCTTTCTCGAGGAGGCCGGCGCAGTATACGGCATGGTCAACATGGCCATGTTGGTCGTAGGCTTTGCGGAAGAGGGCGTAGAGTTCGGTGTACTCTCGGACATCGGTCTTGACAAAGGTTGCCGATCCTTGGGGGGAGACGGAGAGTCCTTGCTGCAGAGCATTTCCAGCCTCGATGTTGATGTCGCCAAAGTAGACATGGGCGCCGTGCGATACCAGCAATCGTGTCAGGGCTTCACCAATGCCCGTGGCTGCACCAGCGGCAACGACAACCCGGCCGGACAGAGAGGGAAAAAGAGACGTGGAAGGGACGAAACGAGACATGGTGGAGCTGCAACTGCTTGTCTGGTTTTGTGTCCCCTGTTTCCCTCGGGCGGCCAGCCGATGAGATATAGGGGTATCTGGACACCATCCCAAAAAGACAGCAGACCAGAATAGTTAGTGCAAGGGGTGGCAACCGTCTGTGCGTGTCAGAGCTCCAGAGCCGTTGCTCCGGCTTGATGCCCATCACATTCCGTATCCCTGAAGCCCGAGACTTTCAACCATCAATCCTCGATTCTTGTGTTCAAGAAGCCTCCCGACCATAACCGAGAGATAACATCAACATGTCGTCGGGGTTATCGGTGGGGTCGTGGGGCCGAAGATCCCTGCCTGCCTCCGAAGCTCCGACGCTTCCCTAGAGATAGCCATGGAAGCCTATTGGATGGGGTCGACGCCTCGGAGGTCCTGGCCGAAGACCCCGGTTCGAGTATGGGACCAGCGTCGAGGCTACTATGGGCTGATCTTCGTCAAGGCTGTTGCCCATGAAGGCCGGTAGGTCACTGATCAAGTACCTACCTAGGTATGATAAGATTGATCTTCATTAGCCATTACTTAATACAACCACTCCTCTTCAATCCTAGCCAACCTCACGAGCTACGACACATCTCATTCACCAACGTATTCATTCCTCTCCTCGCTTTTGACGTTGACCAACTGCAAGATGTCGTTCGATCATCGGCTAACTGGCATCGATGCCGCGGTCCTCACCATCAGTGATCTCAAGGAAAAGGCGGGCAAGGCATTGCCAGGTCCCGTGAGAGGTTAGTAGATCCGCCACGAACTTCACAAACGCCAGACCGCTAACAAACCCCTCTTAGACTATTACAATGAGGGCTCCATGGATCTCTTGACGTAAACACCAGGAATCCAGTCAAAACTGTATCGATGGCTAACCCGTCATAGTGTCGTGGACAACGAGGCAGCGTTTGACCGCTACAAGTTAAGGCCACGCAACTTGAAAGATGTATCAGCCCTGGACACCTCTACGACTTTTCTGGGAACAAAGGTACGTCTTGAGTTAATCCAAGCCCAAAACTTCTTTCACTCACCCAGACAGGTTACCTTTCCCTATGGCTTCTCTCCCAGCGGTCAGCATCAACTAGCCCATCCGGATGGAGAGGTGGCCACGTCCAAGGGTGCGGCCATAAACAACATTCCCATGGTTCTATCGACCTACACCTCAAAGTCACCTGAGGATGTAATTGCCCAGGGGACGGGAAACCCTTATATGATGCACATCTGCTTCTTCAAGGATCGCAGCAAAACTCTTGAGATTATTAAGCGCGCCGAAGGTATGCGTAGCTGGCTCTAGACGGAAGTTGCTTGAATACTTACATGAAGGGATAGCTGCTGGATTCAAGGCCGTCATTGTCTCTGTCGACGTTGCTGCACTAGGCCTCCGACTCAATGAGTACCGCAACAACTTCAAGCTACCTCCTGGGGTCACCAACGTCTTGATTGCGGACCCAACCGGGGCCCAGAAGAAGCGTCCAGAGTGGGATCCATCCATCACTTGGGAAGATTCTATCAAGTGGCTTCGACAACACACCAAGATGGAGATCTGGCTCAAAGGAAGTAAGAGGCCCTTAGTCTTAACACATTGTTTGTATACTAATCAAGTTCAGTCCTCAACCCTGATGATGTTGGCTTGGCCATCCAACATGGAGTTGATGGAATCCTCATCTCCAACCACGGAGGTCGTCAACTGGATGGCGTCCCCGCGACCCTAGATGCCTTGCGCGAGTGCGCACCAGTGGCCAAGAACAAGATCAAGCTTGCCGTTGACGGCGGAATCAGGCGAGGATCCGATATTTTCAAGGCCCTTGCCCTTGGCGCAGATTTTTGCCTGGCTGGCCGACCTCCTTTGTGGGGACTTGCTGTAAGCCCTCTGTATACCAACTTGCGTGCTGTGTCTTTCGCTAACATGTACACCTTGCGCAGTACAACGGAGCTGACGGTGTTGACTTGTCGGTCAAGATTATGCTTCGGGAGTTCCGAACGTGCATGGCACTCTGCGGGTAGGCTCTCATCAATCTTCTCCTAGTCGTGCTTGATGATGTTGACGAACTTCCCACAGTTGTAGGACAGTCGATGAGATCTCCAGTGCCCATCTATCAACATTGAGCCCAGATGGCAGGCTTAGTCGCCTTTAAAGAATAGGTAATACAAGGGACTAAAACAGATCTTGTAAATATGACTCCAAGTACCTAGTAATCAACACTGTCACAGAGCTGAGTGAGTGCTAGTCGCCCTATATCTCGTTGTCTTTTCGTATCGCCAATGACACCTCGCCCTAGAGGTCTGACTAGCCCGCGTTCCAAAGAGTCACCAACATATCCTTTGCCCGCGCCTTCCAAGAATAACCCTCTCTCCAATGTGACTCTAGACGGTCAATGCCAAATCTCCAGTGGACTGTCGCATCAAAAGCATCCATCCCCATCCCATATGACCTGCGGAACGAGTTGCTAGGGTACACTTCTGTCAATATGCGTAATGTTGAGAAAGCCTCCAGTTCGCATGTTGTCGCACAGGATCTATCATCACGCCGTGTTATATGTTTCGTATCAGAATCCTGAAAGTGTCCGTAGGTATCCGGATCCAGCAAGTCGACCCAGCTTTGCATCATATCTTCCTGATCTTTCACGTAGCTTATAATGTGTGAAGGTATCATAGACTGCAAACCTCCATACTCTGTAACAAGAACATAATCAGAGCAGCGTCTGCAGGCGTGCTGACGGCTGCATGAAAGAGTTGAAGCCATATCTAGGTGAAACAGACGTTCTGGTGAGACTTGAAGATGGCGGCAGAATAATGGCGGAAATGACCGATGTAGACCTTGGAGCTTGGCTGTGTCATGGTCCGAGGAAGTGTCGTTGCTCTGGGTCTTATCATATTTTACGCTCCATGCGACGGTAACGTAATACGGATTATAGGTGATAGTTGCCTCCGTACAAAGGCATGTGGGTTCCTGGCAACGCACTTCCAAGTCTTTTTGCCTCGCTTTCGCTGCTTTGATGTCCTGCAGCGAGAGTTTAAGGTGTGGGCAGATGGTATAAAAGCCCTCGTGCGCGATGCATCGCCGTGGCTTAGCTTTTCGGGCAGCTTGAGAAAAGAAGAGGGCAGCGTGTTCAGTTTGACATCCTGCGCAATACAAGCGGTCAAACAGACGGGCAACTCGTTCAATGTAGCCACGTGATGCTCTTTCTTGCTGACAGGGCACACAGTATTGGACTCGACTGTGGGTATCGGGCAGGGAAGAGTGGGATTTGAGGTACCATGACGGTGAGACACGCTGTCGAGGGTCGATTGGTGGAGTTAGGGTTGACGAGGAAGGCTCAGAGCTTGAACCAACTTTGTCAGTGCCATCAGCACGTAAAAGAGGCTTCTGATCTTCGGCTGTGGAATCGGACGTAGAGATTAGGTATCCCCAGGGACTTCGACGTCGACGTCGTAGCGATGAATGGGTTGATGGCGACATCTTGTTAGGTTGTTTCTTTACTTGAATCTTTACTCGAAGCTGCTGGTCGATGGTGACGGCGTGATCGGAGGTGAAGAGTTTGGGGTTGGGATCGATATGCTTTATTTATCTCTAGAATGTGTTATGAACACATGACAGCATAAAAACTCAATACCAAAAAAGGCCGTAACGTAAGGACTTAACTCTGTTGCGGACTGGAAGGCTTTTACTTTGGCTTTCCGCATGTTTATCCTGCATGATATAGTTAACTGTCTTTTGCGATTGTGGCTGATCAGCTCTTTTCAAAGACGTGATTAAAGGAAGAAGAATACATTGCTCTTCATCTCCTTAAACGACATTATTCCAAATCTTATTAACCCCAGATGCCCTTTTTGAAACGCTATATATTCTCTTGGTGTCTTATATACCTATTAATCTCGTTGCTCTCATTTACTAACCTCCTTGCAGTAGCATGGCTTCAGGCCCTGAACCTGGCCTCGGAGAAGCGACATCTCTGTCTGCTTGGCATCAAACTGACAACCCGTGGCGACCTCGCACTGCTTGAACTGATGGTCCGTTGAGTTGTTATTGTTGTGTGGTAGAAGCGATCAGTGGCCGTTACGGCTATTCGGGCTCAGTGTCTCGAGTGCCATTTGACTGTTATTGGAGAGTGATTTTATTATTATTCGAATCTTCTTTAAGCATTATTTGACTATTATTTCACCCCCATTTGAGGGTCATTTGAGGATGCTCATCAACTGAGCTACCTAATATCTCTCGTCAATCTGGTGCATCAGCCACCGTCACAAAGAATACAGTTGTGAACACATGGCGGCATTAAAACACAATGCCAAAAACACCATATGTCAAGACAAAAAACAATAGCAAGTCAAAAACTCAACCAATAAGTTTCTTGGTATGAATCATTGTCATTTAGGTATTAACTACGAAATGGCGATGTATCACCATAGCTTGGTGATTATTAAGTATTGGTATGTTCATCTAAGCTCCAATGTCAGCCTCCACTTCGTAGCTTGCACTTCCCTGTTCCGTAATAATCTCATGGGCAATCTTCTCGGCCAATGCATAGACAGTACCCAAGGGGTGGCCGGGAATAAGAACAGGGAAAGCAGAGGCATCGACAACGCGCAGGCCCTTGACGCCATACACACGGGCCTTGGAGTCGAGGACAGCCATCTTGTCTTCAGGCTTGCCCATCTTGCAGGTGCAGGCAGCGTGCCAAACGGTCATGAGGGTGTCACGAAGAACAGCGAGAATCTGCTCATCCGTCTCGTACTTGGCACCAGGGTACACCTCGTTGAGGACAATGTTCTTCAGGGGAGTGGACTTGGCAACCTCGCGAAGTCGTCGGAAAAGGGCGATGGCAACCTCTTGATCACCCTTGTCGCCCAGGAAGTTGGGGTTGATGAGAGGTGCATCCGTGGTCGAGTTGGATTGGAGAGTAATGTTACCGCGGGAAAGAGGTGCAACCAGGGCGCCGTTGATGCTGGTGTACTTCTTGCCATCGGCGGGTTGCTGGAGGATAGGGAACGACCAGTCCTCGGAATAGACGTTGAGAGGGATGAACTCCACTTCGGGCCAGTCACTAGGGAAGGTAGAAAGCTTCTTCAAGGTCTCGTTAGAGAACTTCGATCGGTACTTGTTAGGAACCTTCTCCCAGCCCAAAAGCTCAACCTGGTTGGATGTCAGGGGTCCAGCTTGCTGTCCGGCATAGGCATCGAGGGCGCCTTGGAACACGGCAGGGTCGTTGATGGCCGCGCTCAGAGTGTCCTCGAGACCCTGAACCTCGAATGATGGTCCAAAGAGAATGTGGTCCCACAGGTTCTGGCCGACACCGGGAAGATCGGCAACCACGTCAATGTCAAACTCCTCGAGGTGCTTCTTGGGGCCGACGCCAGAGACCATGAGGATCTGGGGAGACTGGAAAGCACCACCACTGACGATGACTTCATTTCGAGCCGTGAGAGTATACTCCATACCCAAAGAGCTAACCTGAACGCCTGTGGCCTTCTTATCACCGTTGAAGAGAACACGCTTGGCCAGACTCTGAGTGTACACCTTAAGAGTCTCAAGCTTCTCGCTGCGGGCAGCCTTGACAAAGTCATCAGATGCGCTGCGAGTAGCGGTCTTAGGTCGGACCGAGGTTGTGGTGTATGAGTAGCCGAGCAGGCTGCCGCTGCTGAAGCCGTCGATGCTCTTGAGACCAAGGGACTTGAGGCCCTTCTCGACGTATGTGGCCCACGAGGGAACATAGTTGGCGTAGCTGACTTGGATAGGACCTCCAGTCGAGGCAAAGGCGGCGGGGTCGTAATCGGTCGTCACGTTGGGGCCACGCTTGGTGTTATCGGGAGGAGTAAAGCTCGGGGTGGCCTGGAAGTGAGGAAGCATCTGCTCCCACCTTGAAATAGCAAGTTAGCTAGATGTCCCAGATCTTGTGAAACGTAAGACTACTCACTTGTAGCTGTCATCTCCAACCTCCTTTGCCCACTTGTCCATGGTACCGTTGGTCGGTCGGTGGTAAACGAGGAAGTTGAGCTGAGAAGAGCCACCAAGGACCTTTCCACGGGCATAGTGAATCTCGCGATCATCTGCGTTCGTCTGGGGGGTCGTGGTAAATCGCCAATCGCGCAGAGGGTTGGAGTCGAGAAGGCTGGCACCGCTACCACAAGTAACACCACCAGGAGCCGTAGCGAGGATGGGCTTGGAGATCTCGAGGAAAGATCCAGCTTCGACTATGGCGACGCTAAATCCAGCCTTGGCCAGTCGGTATCCGATGGTGTTTCCAGCTGTACCTCCTCCTACAACGACGTAGTCGTAGGTGGCATCTACGCCAGGAATACCCCCGAGGGATCCGAGCTGACCGACCTTGACTCCATCACCAGCGAAAGCAGACTGAATAACGGCTTGCAGAGGATCAAGGAGTGTGCTAATGAACGGAACGTCACGCGCCGTGACAAGCGTCGAAAGAGTGACAGCCAAGAACGTAGTGCAACGCATGGTGAATGACGATCTTGCAGGCGGATGAACGAGTGATCTGCAATGCAATGCACATGAATCGATGCAGGGCACGAGTTGCACTTTATTCTTTTCCCAGTTCCTTGGTACGACTCATAGGAGCTCGGACAGTTCATGGACGCCGAGTGCTCCCTTCCATGAACTGACTGCATGAATACCCAAGCCCCAATATCCTGCTGACGGTTCCGCCGTGGTTTCATGCCGCCTGGTCCACATTGCTGGCGCTAATCTTCAGCTGGCCTGGCCGAGTGGGTAGGCAGTTCCACAGCAGGGTGCTGCGGTAGAGATAAGGTATATTATGCGGCGGGTTGTTTGGATAGCCGAGGTTCGAGATGAGATGTTGAGACATTCAGTCAGATTGAACTGTTCCAAGACTCATTGACTGGTATGTACTGTATAGACTGATTCAGGCAAGCAGATGGCACTGTACAGACAAGTTTGGACAAGAAGAGGGAAGCACAAAATGGGTGAAAGGGTTGCTGCGTACAGAGCACAAAGAGCACTAAATCTCCTTAGTCCCCCTCCAGATGGCAATAAGACGGGCATTTTGCCAGGACACCCCAGTCAATATCTAGGATCCATGCAATGGAAAGGCTCTAAGCATGGGCGCCTTGTCCAGCGGGCGAACCCGCATCTCCGCCGCCGCCGTTAGGGGGTAAGGGACACGGGAAGCTCCGGATTCTCCGGATTGTCTCCAGCACTC
Organism: Fusarium phalaenopsidis; assembly: GCF_050370095.1. Classification (NCBI taxonomy): domain Eukaryota; kingdom Fungi; phylum Ascomycota; class Sordariomycetes; order Hypocreales; family Nectriaceae; genus Fusarium; species Fusarium phalaenopsidis. Next base: position 809,960 of record NW_028145393.1, read on the forward strand.
TCCACTGATCACCCTCGCTAGAGGGACGGCTTGTAGCAGTTAAGCTTACAAAACACCGCATTTAAGCTCACAAAAGTCGTCAAAAAGCAAACATGATTCTACCGTCAGATCTCACAACAAAGGCTTCCATCTCTTCACGAACACGTTGCAGTGATCTTGCAGTGCAGGATGCCTCTTGCGTCATTGTCACCTCGCGATACAACCTAGCCGGTCGCTAATATGCGGTTGGTCGATGCGGAGGTTACGCTAGGGGTAGATCTGACGCCGATCTCTCTTGGCGCATAGTAACACGAGTCAGGTCACTCAAACCACCAGGTCAAAAGGGGCTGGACTCTGCTAAGAACAGCAGGTGCAGTAGCGTAGATGCTTTTTCAAGGTTGTTTATGGCGTTTAGTTCGGAGAAAAGCTCCCTTTTGAGTTGCACATTTGCCGCTTTAAACTGCCGTGATTCCCAGTCAGTCCTCCCAAGGTGATCAGTGCACGTTCACATCGCCACAACGAGCTTGAGTTCTAGGCAATTAGGCACGTAGCTCGAGACCTTGTCGGTTCTCAACAGTGTTGCAAGACCCATGCCCATCTCATCTCTCCCCAGTTTTACTGTTAGACATCTCAAACCCTTCGCTCTTGAGCGTATCGCTTAGTTTGGCAACTCTCTCATGACGAGTTAGACATGGATCATCTCGAAACCTCAACTGTTACGATGCTTCACCCCAGCCAACCATAGGCTGGTCAATGAGTGTACCTATCCTAAGGTGTAGAGAATCATGCCACTCTTCATCTGTGCTCTCCTCACGAATTGCGCAATGATGCTTGTTCTTAACCGGCCTACGACGTGCTTAGAACATTTCTCTCCCTAGCCATAGGGCAGCGTAAGTGAGCTAATTGTCGCGATAGGCTGGGATCGTCAACGCCATCGCCGGCCCCGCCTTGGAAACCACGCGAAGTGACATCGCGCCTGTTAGCTAGGCACGAGTTGTAACGACGCGCGGTTCCGCAACCAACATAACGTCTATCCTAGTATATAACCGTCAAGCGTGAGCCTAAGTGGCGTGATGAACGGTAGCCTTGGACGTCGAATTCAGCTGGTCAGACAAAACCCGCTTAGCTGCAGAAGGTTTCGCTTGTCCAGATCCGATGTGGCGTAGCACGCCGGACAAGGGACTTACCGAGGTTGGCGACAATCTTTCACCCAAAGTCCTCCAGTTTTCTCACGGCTTCAGGGACTATTGGCACTCATAGGCTGCAGAAGAAAGGGCAAAGTTGTGCGACGAGTGTCAACAGGACCACAATTGAGGAGTGTGTTTCGCACGGCCCAGTGTAGGGGAAGTCGTGATCCCATCAACTCTTTGCCAAGATTGTTGGCACACTCATCGTATCGACGCCTTGGCAATACCATCTTCAGATCATCCCCGGCTTGGTTACGTTCGAGCTAGTCCCTATCCATGATTATCCACGCGGCTTGTCAACGGAATCACCGGGTGGTTATCATGCGGTAATAGGGGGCTACCGTTGACGTTCACTCCGGACGCCACCGGCATCATTAGACCCCGAATCAACAGGGCTGGCCGTTGCCAAGTTATGTCAGAAACTGACAAGGGAACAAGGCTGCTGTATCAACCTAGAGACCACGTGTGCTGTGTTGGTAGCGTACACATTGGCGTACACGTGCCGACATGGTAGCCGATGTTACATACTACAATGAAGTGTAATCATGACTAACATTTTGTCTGCGGTTAATCGTTCGATCTGGCAAACTCGCCTAACTTGCAACAGCGTTCTAGAAATAGTTGCAACACCAGCATGGGCTCCTGCTCCTTGGAGAGCCTCCTTGAATTTGTAAGACACCACAATAAGAAATTTCCTTAACTGCATTAAGACTATTGCCATACCATATCTGTGCTGTCTTCGATACAGCAGTGTGCCACAATACATCCACTAAAGATCGCGGTGTTGCACTTACAACGCGTTGAAGTGAGTCAACTTTATTAACATCATCAAAGAGAAGGGAAGTTCTGCTAGTAGCTTAGCCTAAGGCTAGGGAAGAGGAAATCCAGATTTCAAGATCAACTAATTATATGCGAACTTGGTGACGGTTGCAGAGGAAGCCATGCGCTCATAGGTATGACGGATTGATCGTGCTGATAATTGTATTTCTCTTGGTGGGCTGCCTCGATCTGCTCTCCGGGCATGCAATGAGGTTGAATTACTCCAAGCCACAATAACAAAGAACACATTCAATGACACACGCTGTCGTTAAATAAAATCACCGTAATCTAGACAGAATCAACCATACTAATCATCAAAACATCAGGATTTAAACTCTGGTTGCTCAACCGTAAGTTATTTGTCACCTCCAAGATTGACACTTATCCAGGATGCTTGCTAAAACATATTTTGCGCTCTCTTTAGTGGAATGGTTTTATTAAATCTGATGGTAGATAGGTGCTAATCTTATTTAAATGGTTTAGTTTTGCTAATTTGTCAACTTGCTGCTATTGACTCATAGGGACAATAGCCGTCACGAATACTTATATCATCCCCCGGATATTAGAGGTTAAGAGGGGCAGCTGAATTGCCTTTTAAAACTTCTAAGGTGCCTCGTTATTTATAATTCCATGGTTGTGATGCGACGCACCTAGGTTTGTTTGTCTCCTACCCTAGGCCAGCGCGTTAGACACGTGGATCAACACATCGGACACTGTATGAAATGCATCATGAACAATTCCATCTTACGAACCAAGGAAGACCTACTTTTCTTTTTACCGTATTCGTAAAGAGGAAGGAACGAAGGCTTAAGCAGCTTTCCAATGACGCCGTGTGGTATACATCATTTTATGTAATTTGCGTCACTAAAATAAACGAGAGGTTAGGCCCAACAGTCAGAATACAAATTATAGGGCATGATATCTTTGTCCTAAATTTCGATTCGTTCCAGGTTCCCGCGAGCCATAGTCATGGTTTCTTCTACTCTCTATTGCTTAACAGCTATAGGAGAGAAATTAACCAAGCCTGAGCCATTTGCAATTCCTAGGTTCTCAACTGCATGAATGACCCGCGGATCAAACTTGGAAGAAGCTTCGGTTTTTCCAACCCAATTGTTCTTTGCATCCTCCTTCTCAGACATGTAGTGTCGAACTTGATGATACTCTCCTGCTGTCAATGCAATGGAGCCTGGAATAAGCGGGACAGGCATCCACTTCTTGGAAGGAGTCTCAACCTCCAAGCCACCTCCCTGAGGCCAGACAAAGGTGACGGAGCCCCAATCTGTGTGAGAATAGAGTCTTGGAAAATTCTTATCGGGCCGTTCCTCCAGTTTGGGATAATGGAGCATACGGAGGACACTCCCTGGGCCTCGCTCATCGTTGTGGGCCGCAGAGAAGTAATCAGCTGGCAGGCTGAAATGAGTTGCAAAGACTTCAAGGAGCTTGAGGCCTAGCTTGTGAGCCTGAGACTTGAAATCTTCGACATCTGCACGTTTCCTGGCATCCCAACAGCTCGGGATATTCTTGCCTTGGGCAACATCGCCTTTGGTTCCTCCGAAAACCATGCATTCGTTGACGGCGATTCTGTTCCAAGTCAGCAACGTTTCGATTCTTGTCCAAGTCCCATGTATCTTGAGGGTCAGAAAGAATACTTGGAATTTTTGACATCGTATCCTAGCTGTCGCTCATCGACGCGGCATTCAGATTTCACTTCGAGAGGCTGTGCGCAGAACTCTTTGTGCTAGTACAAGGTCAGTTTAGCACAGCCGTAATCTCATTGGGTCCATGTATCACCTACCAAATCGAACATGTGATCGATCTTTTGCTGAGGGATTTCATGTCCGGTTAGAATCATGAAGCCCCAGACTTGGCAAGCTTCAACGATCTTGGGGCCAAGGGTTTGAGGCCAGTCGTCGCCGGCAGACAAATCAACGACGGGGAAAATTTCGGTGGCCATGACGAGCTAAAGATGGATCTTGATCTAATTTGGTCAAGCGAAGTTGTCCAGGACATGGTGCAGATCTTGCCGAGTGCATCTTTTTTAAAGCAAATTCCCGGCTGTCTCTTCTCAAGAAGAAAGGCGGAAGATGTGTAGAGGCGATACTATCGAAATACTCGGCCGAGATAAGACATCTTATCGGGAATATTAGTAACAATCCTACTCCGTCGTTGATTCGAAGCCATGACAAGTCGAGCTAGACTAGGAGTGGCGAAGCCCAGTCACTATTGGATCGAAAGAATTCGGCCGAGATAAGATGGTGGGAAGCGATAAGCTTTGCGTTTGCTGACTACAGTAGTCCTGCCCATGTAAAACTCGTCCGAACTCTGGACCTTCTTGCTGGTCAGGCCAGACCTTGGAGAGCCACGAGAACCAGGAGGCAACCGGCATGTCTGCAACGCAGGATCGCGTGTCGCAGCGCGCCCCTAGGTCTTGTCAGCCATGCAGTCGGCGCAAGCTCAGATGCTCAAAGCAAATTCCATGTTCCGCCTGCGTCTCGCGAGGTGTTCCTGACGACTGCCGCCGGGAGTCCGTCATCTTGTCGAAACATACTTCAAAAGCCTACAGAACCCGTCGTACCGTTACAGATGTCATCAGTCCGAATCTCCCTCTATCCCCAGCTTCTCAAGGTAACAGTGGTCTTGCGGAAATTCCAAATGCGCCCCAAAAGATCGATGCGAGGCAGCCCACGGCCAGGGAAGACGATAAAGAAAGAGAAGGGTCCGGTGACAGTCTACCACTCGCAGCTCAGTCACTGGACGGGAGAGGTCGCTCTATAGGCGTTGCAGCCACCTCTTCCTTACTACAAGAGAGCGAACCGAGACGGTCTGGCCCACGTAACTATGGGAACACGTATCCTGTGTGCACAGAGGTTGTGCTCTCTCTCGAAAGTCTCTTTTGGGGCAGTCACCTCGCGTCTAGCACAGACAAGCGGCCTAACCCTCCCACCAACACCGAACTGCCTGATAGAATAACACCTATTCTACCAGCTCATCTGGAAGAAGCCATCCTCCAATTTCATCAAGACTACATCGCTTGGATGCATAATGTTATACATGTGGCTTCGTTCGCGGAGGAGTGCAACAGCTTGCGATGGGAACAAGCCACACCCAGCATGGCGTGGCAGTCGCTCTACTGGTCTATGATGAGCGTTAGTTGTACAACCAGGTTGACATGACCAGCCCGCTGACACCCGTGCAGACCGGTTTATTTTACATGAAGCATCAGTCTTGTGTCGAGCTTGGCGTCCAAGATAAGACAACGCTCACCGAGACATGCTACCGCAGAGCTCTAGACGCACTTGCGTCGTCTGACTTTATGGCAGTTCATTCAGGTGAGATACCTCGTCTTTGATGGGTGTGCTGAGTCAAGGTTGATGATTCCTAGTACACGCCCTCCAAGCCATCTGCCTAATCGTTCCGTGCGCATATGCTCTTGGGTGAGTAACCTTAGCACACTAGCATGAAATGAACCCAAGGCTTGCTCGAGTCAGAGATTCCAAGCGTATCATTGTCCTCCTGTCCTCCGCAACCTGTATCGCACAGCTCATGAGAATTCATGTCCTGGGCCCGACTCCCTCTGAACCAGCTTCTGCAAACTCGCTGATGGAACACGAGATCAAGAAGCGAATCTGGTACTTCCTAGTGATCCAAGATTCTTACCTCACCACATTCAAGGGGACTTACAACATAGTCCCTGCTCATGCCAAGACTCCTCTGCCGGTGAACTGCTCCGAGGTGATGGAGGAATTCCAGGAAGCTGGCAAAGTCTAGGTGCTTCCACTTTCGATACCAACGCAAACAACGTACATGATTCTCCAAGTCCACCTAACCGGCATCAAACGGAGATTACACGAAGACACATACGAGGCAGCAGGCAAAAGAATAAACGTTGCAGAAAGATACCAGAAAGTCTTGCAAACTTGGCCATCCTCCGGCAGCAGCTTCCTCCATGGATGAAGACCAGGACTTGCCCAACGGACGCGGCACCTTTCGTAAGACACCAATGGCGGACTTTCCGAATATCTTATGCACACATGAAACTATCCATTCATCGGGCATTCTTCTGTCACCCGTTTACCATGAAGCAATTCAGCTACCCACACCAGGCGTGCTTGGATGCCGCTCGCATGTTGTTGTTGACGTATCGCGACACGGCCCAGGCCAGCGAATTTGACAGCTGGACTGTTCCAGCGCACGTCATCAGCGCCAGTCTCATTATAGCTTTGGACATTGTACTAGGCGACAGTGGTGACGACTTTGACCCTAATGTTGCAAGATCATTCGCTGATGACAAAGGCCTCATGCTTGAGTGTCTGGAGCTGGTGGCGGCTACCCAGTCTAGCCTGCTGGTTAAGAGAGGCCTCACTCTGGTTAGCAAACTACTTGCTGATAGAGAACGGAGGAGTCCGGCCTATTCACGTTTTGATGGTCCGGAAATTTCAAAGCTTGTACAGGAGGTCGAGGACGCATTGGCAACCGAGGAGGCGCCTCCTACGGCGTACAATGTGACATTCGAGGAGTACTTGGATATGATGGGAAACGATCCTTTTGCGTTTATGGACGACGAGTCACGTCTTTTAGATTAGGTTCCCCTAGAGGCGAAAGCGAGGAATGCCTCATTTCACATAACCTGCTGCATCTTACTCTAGTTTGTGTGTTGCTCCGTGACTGCAGCATCGATTTGACAGACAGTTAATCATTTCTTGCCTTTTTTTGTTTAACTTCGTTTTCTTTTTTTCATCAGCTACAACAAAACCATTCTTACCCACTCCCAATCATGCTCATCTTCAGAGACATCTGGAGCCGGCTTAGTTTATACAACCGGCTATGCCAAGATAAGCGAGCAACATGCATCGCTGAGCCTACCTTGGTCGCCGGAGATGTTGTAATCGGAGCAGCAAGCAGTCTCGGGATTTCGATAATAATCGATGGTTGGTCAATAATCAGATTGTCGAGACCGGGTAACCTGAGCCAACTTGACCGGCGCTAACCCATATCTTTGAGCTCAACAAGCTATCTCGGCCGAGTATTGACACGGTGGAAGACCAAAAATATAGAGTCACTAAGAGTATACTTAACCTGGCTTACACTCAATCTAGGCACAAGCGTCATGAACTATAACTACTCAGTAGAAGCGCCATGTGATTCTTGACTTGCTACTCTCTGTGCATCTTCTCACCATCCATTGCGGGCATCACTTCGTTTCGTATCGTTGCAATGGATCGTTTCAAGAGCCGCGCTGCTTCCAGCGCAGAAAAAACCAAGCTGAGGCTCACTTCAGCCAGCTCGTGGTCGCTGCCGAAGCAGAGCAGCAGCTTGGCTCCGGAATACGTTTGGACCAATGCAGGTGAATATTATCGCAGCATCGAGAACATGGATCGAGCTAACCGCATCTTCTGGCCGACATCGACCCAGTCCCAGAGGAAAGACGCACGTGGACAGCTTGGTCGTTTGCTGGCTATTGGTTCAGCGATCTCTTTACCATAGCCGGATGGCAGATCGCATCGAGCACTATCTTGAATGGCCTCGGCACTACTGATGCCATTCTCATCGCAATGGTGGCCGGCTTTTGCAATTCTGTGCCAACTGTGCTCAACGGCTGCATCGGTTCCGATCACCACATCGCTTTCCCCGTCGCCATTCGTGCCAGCTTCGGATACTGGTTCTCTTACTTTACTGTAGTAACACGATGCGTCCTCGCCTTGTTCTGGTTCAGCATCCAAGGTTTTGGCGGTGCCTCGGCCATGGCGGCTGTCATCACATCCATCTGGCCCAGTTTCAGTCACCTGCCGAACCACGTCCCCGAGTCGGCCGGAATCACGACACAAACAATGGTGGCGTATCTTGTGTACAACTTGGTCCAGTTCCCACTGCTTCTTATTCCCACCGATCGGCTTCAATGGCTCTTCTTTGCAAAGGCAACATTGGTTTCTCTCATGGTCACATGCATGACTGTCTGGACATGTCTTCGGGCGGGTGGCCGTTCAGACATCTTTCAGGTCCAGCCTACAGTGCATGGCACCGATAGAGTCTGGCTTTGGCTGGCTACGATGACTTCTGTTACCGGGGGATACTCCACTATCGCAGTCAATATCCCCGACTTTTCGAGGTTCAGCAAAAACCCCAAAGCACAGTGGTGTCAGCTGCCCTTGATCCCATTTTTCAAGGTCCTGACGTCTTTGTTTGGCATTATTTGCACAGGGGCCTCAATTCACATATATGGCGAATACGTTTGGGATCCTCTCCAAATTGTCACGCCTTGGGGGACCACCCCCGGTGGACGATTTGCAGCCTTTGTAGCTTCCACTATCTGGCTTCTCGCACAGATTTGCTGCAACATCTCAGCCAACTCCATCAGCTTTGCCAATGACATCAGCACACTTTTCCCAAGGTGGTTCAACATTCGTCGGGGCGTCATCTTTGCTGCCATTGTCGGGGCTTGGGGCCTGGTGCCGTGGAAGATCAATTCCGCGGCAGGCAGTCTGCTCAGCTTCATGTCTGGCTACGCTATTATACTCGGTCCATTCGCGGGAATCATGATTGCCGACTACTGGATCATACGGCGCCGATCATTAGATGTTATTAGCCTCTACGATCCCAAGGGCAGATATCGATATAGCAAGGTACTACTCATCCATCCATCAACATCCTGTTACATGTTAACCATCTACATAGTTCGGTACGAACTGGAGAGCGTTTATCGTCGTTTTTGGTATTGTTGGGCCTCTTGTACCTGGCCTTGCTAGGGCGGTAAGCCCTTCGACCGTGCACATCGGGATAGGCTTAAGACACTTGTATAATATCAGCTGGCTTTTTGGGTTCTTTACCGCCCTGATCTCATACTGTACCCTTATGAAAGTCTTCCCAGCAAAGTCAATATTGACTCGGAGGGACGAAGTGCTGAATGGGTTGAGTATGATCGAACCAGATCTTGAACATCATCATGGGTCTGAGATTGTGGATGAGAAAGTTACCAGTATTCCAGAGGGGAAGAATAAACTAGTATAGAAATACTGAGAAAGTATTAATTACTGCAAAGCCAATAATTTAAACTACAAGCCTATTAAACCTGCAATAATATACATTCGGCTATGAAGCACAAGACCTAGTTTGAACGTAGCCGAATAGATTCTACTCAAGCCCGAACTATCCCAGCACTGAGATCAGTCTAGAAATCAGGAAGACCAGCCTCGTCAGCACAGGGAATGGCGCAGTCGCCTCCCCATCGCATGCCACCAGATCTAAGTAGACTGTCAGTTTGAACCACGGTGCGATTGATAGTAGGGGACGAACGCGAACTGATCCTTGACTCCAGAAGAGCACAGGCCGCGGCAGTTCTCACCAGCAGAGTACTGGCAGAAGGAGATCTCGCCTTGGGATTCTGTAGTAACTTCTGTTAGTAGAATTCTTTGGCACTGTGAGTTCTCATTTCTTACCCCAGGTGTTGAGGACAATGTTGTAGCCATCGCGGTAGAAGACGTATTGGGGGTTGCAAAGTCCCTGCACCTCACAGGTCTTGGTGCCAGGGATACCACCCCAAGCGTGCTCCTTGGTGGCAGTGTATTGGATCTACACCCTAAGGTTAGTACAGCTCATCTCTTGGCAGAAAATGTATGCTCACGCTGTAAGTTCCAATACCCTGGTCGCCCTCATAGTAGACAACGGGAGGGTCGTTGTTGGGAGGGTCAATCCAAGAGCAGCTATCGCATCATTAGCTTTGTCCAAGTCCCCTCAAAGTAAATGCTCACTTGTCATCCTTGTGAGTGGCGGTTCTATCCTTAGAGCCGCGGTCATAGGTGCGGGTCTCGCAGTTACCACCACCCTGGGTATCAAAGTAGGTGCGGCAGCGGCCGTGGTTGTGCCAGATGATATCCTGGCTATCATCACCAAGAGCATCAAGGGTCTTGTCGGCGATTCCGCTGATGATCTTGTTCTCCATCTTGGAGAGGGGAACCAGGAAGAGACCAGCGAGGCCGCGGACCGCCTTGGCTGCGACAGCAGCCTGGCGCTTGGACAGGTCATCTCCACGAGCTTCAATAACACCAGTGTTCAGAAGCTGAAGAGTCTGAGCGTGAGACTCCTCAAGCTGTCGGAGTCTATCTTCGTCGCGGATCTGGATCCCCTTGCCAGCAGGCGGGAGAGCCTGGGGGAAAGCCGAGACGGCAGGAAGGCAAAGAGCGAGAGTGTTGATGAACTTCATGGTGATGAGTATCAGAAAGAGTGACTAAAAGAAGTAAAAGAATGTGGTGTAGAAGACAAAAGAGTGGAGTAAGTTGGTGTAGATTGCTGGATGAGCTGGTGGTGAGGAAACTATTGTACGATGATGCTAGGCCTCTATATATACACGAGATAAGGCTTGTCTATGTCCCCCATATGTTGCAATCTCGAACTTGTTGATGAAGGATAATCAGGTCCATCAAAGGATCAAACTCCATGAGACCGTGAAGGATTACATGCCTTCCTTGGTGAGCATCCTGCCCCAAAAGTGGAGGATCGATCGAGTAAATGGTTCAAAGTAGATAGATCTGCGTGTGACAAGGACTCTAAACCACCGGGCATGGGCAGATCCAAGCTCGTCAGAAATAAGAGCTGCTACGTTAGAGGTCTCTTTCCGAAATTAGAGTTCTATGCGTCTGGAGAAACTGGCCACGGCTTGATGGATGCCCTCGAAGGCTCTCTGACGATGAGGAGACCCCAGCGGCTAGGTTGCCAAGACGGTGTTTGCCGCTTGCAGAGTCCTCCGTGAGCTCTGAATGGGTGCGCGTCCCGGCGCTTGCCCCATAATCGGACATTCGTATCGACAAACGTCTCCGCACAAGCCGGGCCATCAAGCTTGGCACTGCCTCAGCCAAGAGGGCGTTTAATAGGAATCTTCTGGCTTGGCAGAAAGCCTGATAGGGCCAGGAACGAGACTTAGGCGAATTTAAACCTGGCCGTCAAGGTGATGCTGATAACTCCACCATAGGGAAACGGCCGATGCCCATCGGGGCTTGGACTCACTGCCTTCACTCCGCTCATTCTTGGAACAAGGGCGACGATCCAAGGTTTCATCGAGATGAGTAGGTCTATTGCCAGAACATTCAAGTAGCTGACCGTTTCTAGCCAGTTGTATGCACACAACACGACTGTATCCTATCCTTTAGCTTACAGTCGTACAGTATGGAGCGTCAGCTCACAGGGCTGGCTTGAAGGCACAGACGATTAGGGGTCGCGTGACGGAAACGGCCCTCAATTTATCCGGATGCAACACCAATAGAAACAAAAGTACCCTACTGAGCGGGCAAAGATCAGAGCCATTGACTGTGCCACACAAGATGAAGCGCTGTGGAGACGGGAACCAAGGGTGCTCGAATTCCCCAGGCTCCATTGGAACCATTTACGCGGTTTAAGCTTAACCTAGCACCTGGATGGAAATTGCAGGTCAATTGTTGACCTCTTTCGACATGTTTCGTACGATTCAAGTCAAATCTGATACCCGCTATGCGGCTCATGCCTCTTCACATAAAGATGAGGGTTGCCATCCTTCCAAGAGGATGCGGAAACACGGCTTGATCTTGGTCCGGCAGTCCCTACAAGCATGGATCCTGTTCCTTCTCCGTCACTTCCCCACAAGCCAAGAAAGATATCATTTCCCAAGCTGACACAGCTACTTATCACAGTGGGCTGTGAAGTTTGGCGAAAGTTTATTTTTCTAACGTTCCTTGGCCGACTGGGTCGATTACTGTACATGTTTGTGCCTTGTCGCTGGCAGGGCTCTATCTGACTGCCCTTTCGTGCAAGGCAATGAGGAAGATTACGCCTTGAGATAGGCAAAGTAACGATGGCTCTACACATATCGTGTCTCATGGAGGACGTGCTTCATCATGTGATGCCCAAACAGCTCACAAATGAAGCATGCATCAGGGTAAGCTAGAGGTTCAATCATGAGCAGTGTCAACTTGATAAGCAGAAACGCGAAGGTTCGTCTCCGAATACAATTGTTGAGGGCTGTACAGAATTTGCTTCACGATGTAGTCATCAACACACGGATCGGGGCGCCTGGAAACCTTCATCACGAAGATCTGGCAAACATGCTTTACGATACACTCGGTTTACCCAACTAAGGTGCCTCATCTGACGGCTGGGAAGAGTACCTTAGATGATAGTTCAACAGAAAGTGAAAGCTGGCCTTGGACTACTTCCAACAGGAGACATCTACGCAAGCTAAGTGTGCGAAACGTGCACACGTGACCCATCATGGTATGAAAGGATGGCTGCAGAGAGACTGCACATGTTGGCGGTTGGTTTGTGCATTCTTGACACAATCCAGTGATAGATCTGTGGCATGGCAGCAAAACACCGGAAATTAAGGCACATTAACCAAGTGGTCAGACATCTCTTCCTCACTCCCAAGGCAAGCCCCAGGTGGCAACGAAAAGAACAAAAGATACGCCTGTCAGACGTCCATCAACACCCACCCCGACTGCGCGCTCGAAGGCAAGACCGCAATCAGGGTCGAGATCATCAAGAGAAAACACTCTCTATACAGCAGCCGTTCAAGACGACCACCGCCCTCCTTGCGGAGGGTTCAAGAGGACCAAGGGTATTCACTCTAGGGTGTCGAGGATATACATTCATCAACCAGGGTGAGATCTGTGGCTCTTTTGGAGAACCAAGAGAAGGTCGAATACTATAGAAATGATTCTCTGAAGTATTGTCGACATGAAGAAGAAAGAAGAAAAAAGTCCAAAAGCTGGGAGGGAAGACGGACTTTTATACAGGACGAGTGGATCGGACTGCCCTTTCTCACCGCCTAAAAGTTTTCGACTTCATTTCGCCTCCAGCCCCCGAATTTTGGACCGGCCCGAAAGGCGTCAAGCTACTGATCTTGGCCGCCCACTTCCCGGTATGAAGTCTTTTAGGTGCCTTACCCTATAGTCATGACGCATTTGAAGACTAATGCAGAGATGTTCTCTACGTATGATGGCAACATAGAAGACTGTATTGTTTTAATGTTGATGCGACGTCGCTTGCCAGTCACGAGCCACTCCATCATCCCGTTGCGTAACCACTCATCTGACCCAAAAACGGTCAATTGGCTCTTAGAATCATCAACCACTGCCACACTTGTAAAAGTGAATATCTTTGCAAACTTGCGATCAATACCCCCGCCGTAGGTCCTAGGACATAAATCTGGCCCACTAAGCAATCTCGTTAATAATGAAGAACCCCATAATCAGAGTTTTTCTCGTCGAACTCCAGCCTCCATGCCCAAATATGGGTGCGATCGTCACACTGACGCTGCCAGCCGGTCTCTGATATTGTGACAAACACTCTGAAGGTCATCATAATTGGCCCAGTCTTTGTGGAAACAGACTCAAGCATGCCAGGATCGTCCTCAACATGAAGTCGAGAAAGCCGGTGATAGCCTCTGCAGCGGTTGTTTCTGTGTCAATGGTGGAGAACGCTGGCACGCGACCTGACTCGATCCGACAACGGCCCGTTTCAGGATCACGGCTCCGGCCAAGATGGAGGAAGAGCCAAGCATCAAATTCCCCGTTCATCCCTTATCAAGATAAGAATCTCTTGGCCGTTGTCCGAGACGCGACTTTTAATACGCGTTCTAGTTTCTAGACCGTTTACCGTAAAAAACGTCCCGTGAGCCATCATTACCCATTTAAATCTGCGAAAGATCTCACCTCAAAATTGCCCACAAGCCTTTGCTTACAACGAGTGCATCTAGGAAATGGCAACTGTGCTTGATCGCGGCCATGTTCATATCCTTGATCCACCCATGTTGCAAGGTCCTAGACCAAAGCATACTTTCCCGAGAACCCAATATGATGTCTGGAGATTTCTACCCTAAACGCAACCTGTAAGTTTTTTCGGTGTTCCAGGCGAGCGTCAATGGTTCTCTGGGAGTAGGTGATGTGGGTTGTTGGTGATGAGAAAGGCAGTTCTCTTCCCAACTAAAGATACCCCGCATGATGTTCGACTCAGTTGGTATCTGGAAGTCGAGTAGCTCGGGTGAGTGGAATTTACTCTAGACGGCGGTGGGAACATTGTAGTAAGCTCAATCGTGGTGAAACTAGGGGTCTGTACGAGGATGGCAGGTTCTTTATCTCCAACTCCCATGCGGCCGTGGAAATGTGTGACGTCAATTCGACCGCAGTCGTCTACTAATAACGGGCAATGACAATGATTTAGTCCCTTTGGACGAGACATGCCAAAAATGGCGGCGGGGCTTCCAAGTGCAATTTTGAGGCCCATATACTATAGAGCACACTTCCCTCGCGGGTCCCCTTGTGGCACTCTACATCACATGGTTCTACGCGTCATATCCAAAGATAACGCGCATTATGGTATTACTAGCCTTCTCTATCTCCTTTTGCTTTCTTTTATTTCCTTCGAGGTCCAGTGTTTGCTTACCTTTGACTTGGCCTTTGACCGAGATATCGAACCTGCTAAGTTTAACGTGGTAGGACGGCTTACGCTTACGCCAACGGTATAAGAGATTAACCACGAGCCGCTGTTGGTCCAAATGCGGTTGGTTACTCAAGATCTTACTATGAATAACATAGTAGAGCCTTATATGTATCAGAGCCCGGGACAAGGTTTGTGATGGTATGGTTTGACACGCTGTGGCTGAGAAATGGGTGCAGCTCGAATTTCTGTTGATTACTCCAACCACAGGATGGAACAGTATCCAAAAAAAAAAAAAAAAAAAAAAAGGCAGGAGCTATAGAAGAAATATTCTAACATAGGTTAAAACTCAGATTACTATCTTATGATTTTTATTACGTCGTTCTGGCTGATGTAGCGGATAATTGCTAGTATGCCTTGGCCTCCCTCTCCGCATGCACCTGGTGCTTCTGCAAAAGTTCCAAGCTTTGGGGGCCAAGTCTTTGCCCAGATGGGACACAGCTCTGCATGGGACCTTTGAATAATTGTATGAATGCCATACCTCGCTTGATTGAGGTTGATTGGACTATGGTCCAGACCCCCAACTCAATTGTTCACTCTAACCACAACATAGGTCCCTCTTCTATTCGGACTTCGAGATATGTCTTTTCTGTTCCATTTCCATGCAGAATAATATCATTCGGCACTCTAATTTGGCTCAAAAAAAAGGGCACAATCAAGGTACGGAGTGGATTGTCTGTCATTGACTGTTTAATAATCTTCATGCATCCTCGGGGCCCAAGGGTTGACCATGCCGAATGCAGAGACATAGACATACAGTGACTGACATGTTTCCACGTAATGAGGCCAACTGGATGCATGAACCTCGACATTGATACATCATTGGACGGGATATGAACTGGGAAAACGATACGACTGACTTGCTGACTGCAGCCTGCAGGTGTAGGGCTGACCCCCCTGTCTCGGTGAATGCCAAGACCCCGAGCCACCAATTGGAGGCCCGCATCGCCAATATTTATCCGTCCTTTGCTATCACCATCCAGTTGCGACTATGGCGTTCTTGGTAAGCTGGATGGAAATGGTCTCTCTTGTGGTTCTGATGTGATTATGAAGCTGCGATTCAACATCGCGACAGCGATGATTTGATCACGTCAGCTAGGTAAAGAAAGAATATATAAGTCAGTTGGTCGTCTGCAATTATTTCCACTTCATCATCAGTTCAAACAACACTTACAAGCAACACAACACAACACAGCTCTCCCAAACACTTACCTTTTACATCTACACATTTCACCTACAAACCATGTCTCATCTCGCCGCCGTCCAACCCGCCCCCAAGGCCCCCTTTGAGGTCAAGGAGATTGAAACCCCTCAGCCTGGACCTCATGAGCTCCTCATCAAGAACGACGCCATTGCGATCCAGCCTATCGACGCCAAGATAGCCAGGGTCGCAATGCTGCCAATCCCATACCCAGCTATTCTCGGTAGTTCGTTTGCCGGAACTGTCACCGCTGTCGGCCCCGAGGTCGCCGGCTTTGCTGTCGGTGACAAGGTCGTCGCGGCCAAGACTGCCGGGGCCACCGAGAACAAGAACAGCGCTTTTCAGAGATATGTAATCTCCAGTGCCGTTACTACCACGAAGCTTCCAAACGATGCCTCCCTGGATACCGCCGTTCGCCTGGTGGGTAACCTGGCTACTGTTCCTGCTCTGTTCCAAGCCACTTTGAAGTTGGCCAGGCCAGACCCTACCACTTCGGCACAGCCTCAAGGCAAAAAGGTCTTGATCTACGGAGGAACTTCCAGCATTGGCAGTCTCTCGGTCCAGTACCTCGAGCAAGCTGGATACGACGTCGTCACAACCACCTCACCCCGCCACGAGGCCTTTGTCTCCCGTCTCGGTGCGTCCCAAGTTATCGACCACACCCAAGATTCCGAGACCACCGTCAAGGCTCTAATCGCAGCGGGTCCTTACGACGTCGTCGTTGATACCATCTCAACTGCCCAGACTGTCAAGCTCCTGGCGGACGTTCTCGCAGCGCAAGGAGGCGGCAGCGTTTACGCCCTCCAGCCTCCGTTTGCCCCAGAGACCCTCCCTGACGGTGTCTCGCGCGTCTTTGAGGGCTGGTCTCTGCTGCTGGCCAAGGAAGAGCATGCCGAGTTGCTCAAGTGGACCTTTGCTACCTATTTCCCTCAAGCTCTTGCAAAGGACAGTCTGATTTCTGTTCCCCCAAGGAAGATTGCTGGTGGGCTCGCTGGGTTGGACAATGCGCTGGACATCCTGATCAAGGGTGTTAGCAGCGAGAAGTTGGTTGTTGACCCTTGGGAGTAGGAGTCTGAGGCGTGGTAGCACTGATATCCACGCTTCTGTATCAGTAGATAGCATTAATAAGAAGGAAGACTGTTTTAAATTTGGTTGAATGTTAATGTATTCACTGGGAATGATTGCTTAATTGTGCTGATAACTGTAAATCTCTGACTCGGTGGCCTTGATCTACCATTGGGTACCTACCTATGCAGATTGACTTAGATCCCCTCCTGTGACCGCCACGGAGGGTCTTGCTGGGTAGCTCATCGGATAGTGCGCCTGACCTCTATTTCTCCGAGAGAGTTCCGCTACCGTATAATGCTCCATTATAGAATTAAAACCGCACCACGATAGCCGCTCTGGATAGTGCGGGATGGACATGGATGTTAAGTCCGAAGCCCTCGGGGCAACTGTGGATCCCGTTACCACCAGTTCTACCGAGGCGAGCAGTAATGCCGATTTGGACGAGATATCACCACGCTCGGCACGGCAGAGACTCGTGCCGGTATAAGAGGGACGGACGTGTTCTCATGTTAGTCTATTCATCGTTCTTCTGATCATCGCCTTGAGGAATCCAAACCAAGCCTTTATCATGGAGCGGGTTCTTGTCAACCCTGTTGTTCCCGGGTTCGCCCCCGATCCTTCTATCGTTTACGTGGACGGCACCTATTTTCTTGTCAATTCTAGCTTTCACATTTTCCCCGGCTTGCCAATATATGCCTCAAGAGACTTGAGAGAGTGGAAGCACATTGGTACGTTTTCCGACTTCAGGTCTTTATTCTGTAGACCTTTCCTGCTAACAACTATCTCAAGGCAATGCGCTGAATAGAACTGGACAATTGAGTCTTCAACAGTCCGTGACCAAGATTGTCGGTCCCGAGCATCCATATGAGAGGATCTGTGCTGAAGGTGGTCTCTACGCTCCTACGATTCGATACCACGAGGGAACTTTCCATATTGTGTGCACCAATGTTATACATACACGACCTCAGGCATCGAACGAGAGCGAACGTCACAACTTCATCCTGTGGACGACCGACATTTGGGCCGATGAATGGAGTGACCCTCTGTTCTATGATTTCATGGCCATCGACACCAGCCTGTTCTGGGATGACGATGGCCGTGTCTATGTGATTGGTGCCTCTGGTCCGCCGCCAGATACCAAGATTCGCCAGTTCGAGATAGACCTTAAAACGGGTAAGAAACTCTCCGAGGAGAAGATAATTTGGGAGGGAATTAGTAAGGTGTACCCTGAGGGTCCTCATATGTATAAGAAGGATGGATGGTATTATCTTCTTATTGCGGAGGGTGGCTGCATTGCCGACCATCACACCATAATGGCTAGGTCGCGAAATATTTGGGGGCCATACGACCCGAACCCGGCCAACCCGGTTCTGGACAAGACAGATCAAGAAGGGTATATTCAGTACACGGGCCATGGGGACCTTTTTCAAGATCCCTCTGGGCAATGGTACTTCGTGTGCCTGGGTGCTGCGAGAAGATTGACCCAGCCGCGGCGCTTGCTCAGGCAGTCGAGCTAGCAAGACAGGTTGATGTTCCAATCGTCATTGCCGGTCTAAACGCCGACTATGAAAGTGAGGCGGTGGACAGAAAGGATCTCAGGCTACCTCCTGGCGTTGACGAGTTAATCGAGAGGGTTGCGAAAGTGAACCCTAGAACTGTGAGTTGACCGAGCCACCCTGCCTTGACAAATGTCTCTTGCTTACCTACGCCCCGACAGATTATTGTCAACCAGTCCGGCTGTCCGGTAACGATGCCTTGGTTGAAGTGTGTGCCGACCCTTATCCATGCTTGGTTTGGGGGCCAGGAAACAGGAAACGGCATCGCCGATGTGCTCTTTGGTCGCTACAACCCCAGTGGCCGTCTATCAGTCACGTTCCCCCGTCGTTTAGAAGACACGCCGGCCTTTCTCAGTTACGGCAAGGGACTTCGGGAGATGTACTACGGTGAGGGCGTATTCATCGGCTATAGGTACTACGAGAAGCTCCAGAGCCATCCGCTTTTCTACTTTGGCTACGGGCTGTCCTACACGACCTTTGAGTACTCCAACCTGCAGGTTCCAGCCAGAGTCGACCTGGGAAATCAAGGGGACGGAGCCTTTGTGGTGTCGGTCGATGTCACCAACACAGGTGATAGAGACGGCCATGAGGTTGTCCAGGTATACATATCTGATGTGGAGTGTGCCGCCCTGCGGCCACGCAAGGAGCTCAAGGGGTTCGCAAAGATCTGGGTGGCAAAGGGAGACACGGCCACGGCCGAGATTCGTCTAGGTAAGTATGCTTTGTCACACTGGGACGAGGAGGAGGAGAAGTGGCATGCCGAGAGAGGGGTATTCAAGGTGATCATCTCGCGAAGCGCGGACCCCAGGGACGAGGTTCTGGATAGGGACTTTGAACTGACGAAAAGTTTGTACTGGACAGGAGTGTAGGTGTCAGACATCAGGCTGGATGATGTTAGCTGAAGGGTTTCATCAATACACATAGTGTATCGTGATATGACCATGTCTCGCTCTAATCGTGTCTCAGAACCCTGGTTTTTATGCAACTAGATTACGAAGAAGATGCATCTTTATCAACTCGTCGAGAAGCTTTCCAACCAACAAGACACTTTACAAACTTTAAAGCCATAGGATACTGTAGATGGTCGCCGTAAGACCTGATTCTTGTTCACA
This sequence comes from Fusarium phalaenopsidis, assembly GCF_050370095.1. Lineage (NCBI taxonomy): Eukaryota > Fungi > Ascomycota > Sordariomycetes > Hypocreales > Nectriaceae > Fusarium > Fusarium phalaenopsidis. The sequence goes on from NW_028145393.1 coordinate 829,341, forward strand.
ACAACTCTCTCTATCTTTGCTGGATGTCATTGCCAAAATAGATAGTGTTGGAAAAAGAGGCTACCAACCACCATAAAAAAGGACAAAGATATAAGAAATTGACGGCGTCAAGGTTCGATGCCCTATAGCTGGGCGTCTAAATATCGATGAATCCGTATATAGGCAAGGCTAAAGGACTATCTCAAGACAACAACATTACTCCTTGCCATTTGTCGCGGTCTTCTCCACAATCTCAGTAAGCCCCTCACTCTTCAGCTCATATGCCCTGTCAAGTGCCTGTTTACCATCAAAAACTTGGCTGACCTCTTCGAGCGATAGACCTCGCGTCTCGGGATAGGTGAAGTAGATGACGGCCAGCCACAACACCAGGGCGCAAACGAAGACAATGTAATACTTCCAGCGCAGGGCTTCAAGTGCTACTGGATTAGCAAAGCCATTGAAAATTCCGCTGCAGAACTGCGCCAGGTTAAAGATGGTGAGGCCTTTGGCACGGAGTGTATATGGCAGCACCTCGAGTAGATAGGCGATAGGCAAAGGGTTCATGGCGAAGTTGTAAAAGGCGTAGAAGACGAATACCATAACCACTACTCTGATGCCAAGGCCTTTGCTGCCTCCCTCTGTCTGTTGATTGCGCGCTGCAAGGATAGTCCAGATAATGAAGGCGAATAGCATGCCGATGTTGGACGTAAGAAGCAAGAACCGCCTGCCGAGACGCTCGACGAGAAGGGCTGACCCGCAAGCAACGGCATAGTTGAAGAGCTGTAGACCGCCATTGATGAGATTCTGAGTTTCGGGGTCGGTGATGCCGATATCGGTGAGAACGAGAGCAATGTACGACGAGATGAGCTGGTTACCGCACCACTGGATGATGAAGCCGAAGCTGGCAACGACGAATAGCCGATGACGGTTTCCCTCTGCCAGTGAAGAATAGGCTCAGCACAGTCTCTTGGGCTTGAACGGGCATGATTGCATGGGACTTACTGGTTCGGAAGAATTGGAGGTAAGACACTGACTCACTTGAGCGCTCAAACTCGATGGCGCCAGTGATCTGGGCGACCTGGAGCAGGACAAGCTCAGTCGGCTCCTCGGTTCCGCTGTGATATTTGCAAAGAATCTTGGTAGCTTCAGGCGTCCGGTCGTTAGCAATGAGCCACCTGGGACTCTCGGGCACGAGATAGATCAACAGCAGTTGGATGACAGAGACGACAGCTTGCAGAAGCGAGGGGATCCTCCAGCTCCAGTCACTCGATAACTTGAAGGTGCCATACGTGGACCAAGCAGCAACGATGGCCCCACGTACTGCGTCATGGTCAGATCATGGAGCTTCGCATGCGTGACGGCTTGCTCACCCAAGTAGTATTGTAAAGGGAGGTCATGATGGATCTATGAGAGGGATACGCCAGCTCTCCGAGGAGCGGAGGGGCAGCGGTTGAGACGAAACCCGAGCCGAGGCCGATGCAGAAGCGACCGCCGATGAACATGCCGAGCTTGGAAGCACACCCCTGAATCACTGCGCCGATGATAATGATAATGGACCCGAGAAAAATGGGGTGCCTTCTTCCATACTTGTCGGCCATCCAGGGAGCAACGGGAAAAGAGACCACGCCACCGATAACCTGCATGTTGACCATAAGGCCAAGCATGGAACCTCGAGGGTGGTTGAAGTCTGTAAATCCAATCGCAGTTAGCCCTCAGCGACTCGGAGTACAACACAGGCAGGCTGAAAACTGACATTCTTGCCAGTGTTCGAGGGTTTGAAGGCCATTGAGATTGCTGCCGTCGAATCCTCCTACGTAACTCGTGAGGAACGGGATCATGAGGAGCAAGTTGAGTTTGATCAAGTGTGGCACATGCCACCATGATTTTTTGGTGCAGAGAGCGTACAGCCGCAGCTCGTCGTGTTCGATGGCGGGAGCCATGTTGCAACTGTTCCACGAGTTGAGAGGTCAAAGAGAAGAAAATGTGTGTGATGAAATGCAGTGTGAGTCGACAGATTGGTGAATCGCAGATGGGCTGTTGAAGATCGGCGAAGGGGATGGGTATTTATAAGTCCCCGCCTTGACTCGCGGCTATGAACCCTGGTATGATGGTAGTCAACAGCCAAGAGCTAACCAATCCAACACCGCCAAAAGCAGAGAGAACGAACGACATTGGCTCCCCTGTGCCCGACAATAACCTCATGACCACGGAACAGTCCACCCTTCGATATTCTGCACTCCGGATTTACCCCATGGGGCACTCACACTGCCGGGACGAGACCAGCTCAACTGCTAGTATCATTCAGGCAAAATCCATGGGCTGATCATCCGTGCAAGTGGATGGCGGATTGGGCCTCATACCGGCTGTACGGGATGCCCCACATGAATTTGGCCGAGTGGTTCGGAGTAATTGGGAATACTGGCAATTAATTTGACCGAGACCTCCTGTGAAGGCGGGGGACTCGAACAACTATTGAAGAGGAAGAGACTAGAGAAGAAGATGAAGAAGAGGTTAATAATATGAAGCAGCAAGTATGCGAGCTTTGCCCGTGCCTAGGGAGGCGACAAAGTCGTCAACATCATGGTCTTGTATACCTAGGTAACTAATGTGATCTTGGTTATAGTTGAATCCCGGCCCTCGATGGGATAACTGAGCCAGAAGACCGTATACCTATGTAGCACCATCTACCAAACCTGTCCAGCTATACAAAACACACCCAATTACAAATGCCATCATTCTTAGCAAATCAAACCTCCATCAATCGGGATCACGGTGCCAGTAATATATGAGGCATCATCACTAAGCAGGAAAACAGCCAACTTTGCAACCTCCTCGGGCTGGCCTGGTCGACCCAGGGCGCTGGCCTTGACCGGACCCATATCGTCGGGAGCAAGACCCATGGACTTGGCGGCCTTGTTAGACATTGGCGTAATGATATAGCCCCTACCACACGGTCAACTTAACAGTCAATTCAGTATAGCAAGGGTTTCACTCACGGTGCAACAGCGTTGACTCTGATATTCACGGAACCAAACTCTTTGCAAGCGCTCCTGGTGAGCCCAGCCACGCCGTGCTTGCTGGCCGTGTAAGCAGCGCCGCCTGCAAAGCCAATGAGTCCAGCCGCACTGGAGGCGTTCACAATTGAAGCCCCAGACTCCATGTTGCTCAGCTCAGCTCGCATACAGTTCCAAACCCCCAAAAGGTTGACGTTCATGACAAAGTTGTAGTCATCATCGTCGTCCTGTTGAGACATGTTTCGGGCCCCCATCTGGTCATCCACAACACCAGCAAAGTTGACGGCGCAGTGCAAGCCAGCAAACTCAGTAACGGTCCGCTGAATCCAGGCATCAACCTCGGATCTCTTTGTGACGTCAACGCGTTGGGCGAGTACCTTCGCGTCTGGTCCTCCCAGTTCCCTGAGTTGCGAAGCCGCAGAGTATAGAGCAACGTCTTGAATGTCAGAGATGGACAGCGTGGCACCCTTGGTGATGAGAATCTTGGCAATCTCAAACCCTATTCCAGATGCAGCTCCTGCCATCTCGTTAGCCTTAGGCTGCATGTCCAAGTCGGTGGCGCGTACCGGTGATAGCAACAACTTTGTTAGAGAATGAGGCCATTGTGATTGTGGCTGCGAGAAAGTCTAGAGCACAGATTCTAATGAGTTTATTCGCCGTACTGATGGTTTGGAGGTGCTGGGCCTTCTTCTGTCTTGAGTTATCAGGAGAAGCTTGACTACGGACCGTAAGCATTTAAATAGCTTGTGACAACTGGGCGCCGGGCTTCGAGATAGGCCGAAGGCGTAGAGAAACATGGGGACGGGAAGTAAAGCAGCTTATGTCCGAGTTTTGGCGGACTCGGGGAAAGAGTTGAGGCACGAGATTTCGGAACGGGTTGAAGCCTCCGTCCGAAAGCGATACGCATGAACGAACCAAGTTGGCAGACGTCCCAATGATCATGATGTGGTAAGAAGTTAATCTTGCCAAGATTACTAAAGTTGGGACATCCTTGCTCCATTCTGGGCCCGTTCGGGAAACGTCATTCACTCCTTATGACATGAGTACCGAGGGGTTAGTAGAAGTAAGCATGTAGATGGAGTTCCCCGCGAGCCGAGTTCAACGCAGTAATCTTGATCAACGACACAGAAACCACCCAGCTCTACCGAATCTGAATATTTCAACCAATCAATAATGTTCTCCATCGCCATGGTTGTCATACGGAGAGTGAGCATGCCGAAGTCTTGGGACACCACGCCCGTGCGATGCGACACCCCGAGACTATTGCTAAGCCTAAACTCGTTAGACATTTGAGCAAAATGCAGTCTTGACTTTTCTATTCTATTGAATATCATCGTTTTATGCGGATTTAGGGAAGTTGGGAGTCCGAGATCCTTAACTCCGGAAACCATGCGTTTGGGGCGTCAGTAAACGAAGAACGAGATGGACATCCGAGAGCCTCGTTCTTGATGTGGGGTAGTTTCTTATAACTCGAGTGTTCAAGTCGTATTCCATGACATGACCAACAATCGTCAACATGATTGCTCTTTCTTCCCCCGCTCATACCATGCGGTCGGTGACCTTATTAGTCACGAGCGTATCGAGACATGCAACTCAGACCCTCCGGCCATTGAAAAGCCAGTAGCTCCACCAACATCGGTACGCCTCTGTCATTACCAATGCGAAGGCGAGTTCCTTTGACCATGTCACGGATGTTTTAGTCGTGGGATCCGGGGCCGCGGCTCTGACGGCTGCTGCCAGGAGTCGCTCTCTTCAGATGGACACGCTTGTTATAGAGAAGACGGACAAGATTGGAGGAACGACGGCCTACTCTGGTGGTGGTGTATGGGTTCCTTGCAATCATCTCCAAGCTCAAAATGGAATTTCTGATTCGCCTCGAGACGCAGCGACTTATATCAACTCGATCGTCAAAGAAGGAGCGCCGGCCAGCACCCCAGCTCGAAGAGCCGCGTACCTCGAGTTCAGCCCTAAGATGGCCAAGTTCCTCCACGATCGGGGTTTCAAATGGAATCTGGACCTGCCATACCCTGACTACCATGCCCTGGAGCCTGGGGCAAGCGTCACAAGCAGAAGCATATCACCAGCTCCATTCGACCTAAGAACTCTGAGTGACAAATGGCAGAGCCGCTTGCGCACACCCACCGACTGGCAGCCCGTCATGACCGCGGTGGAGGCGCGATCTCTGTTTCGGTTTGGAGCCTCCATTGGAGACTTCCTCACGGCTGTTCAGTTGGTCGCTCTAAGGCCACTATGGGCAATGGTCCGCGGCAAGAAATTCGCCGCCGCCGGAGTTGGGTTGATTGCTCAGCTGTTACACATCAATCTGTGTCTTGGTACGCAATTCTGGACTGATGCCGGATTCAATCAGCTCCTTACGTCTCCTGATGGCCATGTGGTTGGCGCCCTCATTCAACGTGATGGCAAGGTTATCAGAATCCAGGCCAAGAGGGGGGTGATCCTTGCCGCTGGTGGATTTTCTAGAAATCCAGAGATGTGAGAGAGATTTCTGCAGAAGCCCGCTCACATTGAATGGAGCCTGACCGCCCCGGAAGACAAAGGCGATGCCATCAGGGCCGCCCTGGATGTTGGGGCAAACATAGCCCTCATGAAGCACGCTTGGTGGATGCCATGCTTCGTGGACAACGGGAAGCCCATGTTGGACGTCTACGTCCGCTCATTTCCTCACTCCATCATTGTCGACCAGTCAGGGCGGCGCTATTTCAACGAGTCTGAGTGTTACTGCGACGCTGGCAACAATATGCTTGCAAGGAATGGCGAAACCCCGTCCATTCATTCCTGGGTGATTCTTGACTCCCGTCACAGAAGAAGGTATATGCTGGGCCGTCTGCTTCCAGGTTTCACACCCAGGAAATCCATCACGTCGGGATTCTTATACAAGGATTCAAGTCTCAGTGGTCTAGCCAAACAGATGGGCATCGACGAGCACCAGCTGCAGGAAACAGTCGACCGGTTTAACAAATTTGCTCTAAATGGCGTTGACCAAGATTTCCATCGCGGCCTCAACCCTTATAACAAAATGTTTAGTGACCCAAGTCATGGACCAAATCCCAACTTGGGCACCATCGAGAAAGGACCTTTCTACGCAGTCAAGATATACCCCGGCGACATTGGCACCAAGGGCGGTCTCGTGACTGATGAATGCGCCAGGGTTCTGAACAAGCAAGGTCAGCTTATCAAGGGCTTGTACGCAACGGGTAATACCACGGCAAGTGTATTTGGGTCTAGATATCCTGGATCTGGGGGTACCATTGGGCCTGGAATGACCTTTGGGTATGTTGCTGCTACAGATATGGCTGGGCAATGAATAGAATGCAGTATAAAGGATTGCTTATTTGCTAAAAGATGCAAGTTTTCCCTTATTTACAAAATCTTCTTCTCATACTTGCCTGTCAGAGGCACATCCACGTGCAAGACCAGCTTCTTATTCTTGCTGTCATATTCCGCATCGCCTCCATAGGGCTTGCGGTCCACTCCAAGAATAGTGATTGTCTCGATATTCACGCCGACATCGTAGCCAAACGAACCGGTCATGCTAAACTTGCCCTTGACGTACTTGAAGTCAATCTCAGAAACTGCGTCCTGGGTGAGGGACTCGCCGTCGTCGAGGTACAGTGATCCCTTGGCAGAGCCATCGAGACCGGGAGCGATGACGATGTTAAAACCCTTCTTGCGGAGGGCAGTGGTGGTGTTGGCGCTTTCTACTCGCTGGGGGTAGATGATGCCGCCCTTGTAGTGAATCGTGATATCGGTGACGTCAACCTCGGCATCGACATATTCACCGCGTCCGCGGACGGGCTTTCCGGTACCCCATTCGTAAAAAATGTCGTCGGGGAGGTAGAAGTTGACGCTGGTGCTGTTCTCCTCAGTGACGGGGCTCACGAGGATGCCGTCGCCGTAGAAGAACTGCAGATCGATTGGATACGTGTTGGGGTCATTGGGATAGTTGAAGAACAGAGGGTTCAGGCTTGGAGTGCCAGTTTGGTTCTGTTTGTAGATGGCAGTGTAGATGTAGTCGACTTGGCTCTTGTCAGCAATGTTCCGTGGGATATAGTGTCTACAACTTACGAAGCTGATATCTAATGGCAATTCCCTTGCGGGCAGCTTCTGCCACCTTGGGCCAACGGTAGAACTCTTGAGAGTTGGCCGAAATCTCGTTGTGGTTGCGGAAGAAGGTGTAAAATGAACCAAGAGCGGCCCATCTGTTGAGAAGACGTTAGAGGCTGTTTTGTCGTGCAAGTAGTGAATTATCTTACCGAGCACAGAGAGTTTCAGTGACGTTGCCTCCAAAGCCGCAAACATCTGGTCCAACGACGGGGATCTGGTAGAGAGAGGCGAACTGGAGGATCTGGCTGATGGAGTGACGATACCAGAGCCAGCCGGAAATATTGTCTACGGATCAGTTGCGTTAGAACGGTTCCATAGAAGCCAAAGAATTGTCTCACCTCCAAGCCAATGCGACACGTCCTTGCCAGAGCCGGCAAAGGTGCTTCGGGTGATCACAAGAGCACGCTTATCAGGGCGTCTAGCCCGCATGGCATTGTGCGAATGGGTTGACATCATGGCTCCATAGAGGTTGTGAGTATCGTACTGAACATAGCCACCGCTCTGGACGAGATCCGTATCAGTCGTGCTGTCAGCAAGAGTAGGTCCAGCACCGTTCTGGATCATGTACGGCGGCCTGATGAGCTCACGGTTCGGAAGACCCTTGCACTCATCAGGTCCGCAGCCGGAGCCTGTCCGCTTGCCGTGCTGCCACTTGGAACCTGGACGGCCAGGACGGTTCTGACCCCACTGGCGGAAGGAAGAACGCCAGTAGCCGGCACCATGGTTGCGGTTGGAGCGAGGGCGAAGGCTGGTATGCTTGACAGAGGCAACTTCCCTCTTGTTTCCGCCAGAAGCAAAGTTTGGCTGAAGACTGTCGGGAAATCCAGGAATAGGCGCGTCGGGACCATCTCGAACCGGAGGGGGCTTAGGAGGATCACCATCAACCTCGGCAAACTTCTCAGGAGTCGTGTTATTACCAGGATAGGGTCTGTTGTAGAAGTTTGCAGGCTCGTTCATGTCGATCCACAGAGCATCAATATCCGGACCATTGGTTCCGTCAAAGAACTCGGCAAACTGCTCAGTCCAGTACTTCTGAGAGTCGGGGTGGAACCAGTCAGGGAAGTAACTTGGACCAGCCCAGACGACACCCTTATAGTCAGAGCCGTTCGGCTCCTTGATAAAGGTATCGTACTCAAGACCCGCATCAAGCGCCGGGTTAGACTCCTTGTAGTAGACAGCAGGATCGACCATGACGATGTAGTGCTGGTCTCTTGCGTGGATTGTGTCGACAAGATCCTTGTACAGATGGGCCGGAAATCTCTCTGGGTCAATGGTGAAGATGCGTCGACGGTCCATATAGTCGATGTCAGTCCACATTGTTTCGAGAGGAATGTTTTGTGAGGAATAGTTGGCAACTACAGCAGCAACTTCGTAGACATCTCTGTAGCCGTATCGGCATTGGTGGAATCCGAGTCCCCAGTACGGCGTCATTAACGGGAGTTGAGTGATCTCGGCATACTGCCTCGCTACGTCCTTTGGAGAAGGACCGGCAATGAAGTAAAAGTCGAGAACACCGCCAAGGATGTTGTACTCAAGGTACTGCTTGCCAGCTTGCTTGTCGATAAAGATATCCATGCCGTTGGAGTTGAGCAGGAAGACACCATGGGTGCCCTTGTCTCTGTGATCAAAGTAGATCGGGTGGGCACCGTAGAGGTTCTCACCTTGAGGAACTCCATAAGAATCTCGGGTGTAGATGGTTCTGGTGTAGTTGGTCGTGTTCAGCATGAACGGATCGCTATGCTCGCCCAAGCCGTACAGATGGGGGCTCGGGGGAAGATGCGTCTTGAGGTAGACATATTGGTTCTCAAAGACCAACTTGTTGCCGCTAGTGTCAAAGAGCACTTCACCAGTGTCGGACCGGGATACGGTGAACGAGAAGGGGTCAGCCTTGAAGTCGAACTTGAGCTTGGAGTTCTTTGGAGAACACCACTGCCCATAACCGGGACGCGGGAACACGCTGTCTGGAACCTGGTACACAGTGTTGTTGGTGTCCAAGATCTTGACGTGCAGTCTCTCGCTGGTCTGGTACTCGACCTCAAGCTTCAGCTTGGGGAGGTCAGTCCCGAAAACGTTGCAAGCCGGCCCAGCGAGGGCAAGGTCGGCATAGAAACCATCCTTTGTCTGCCAATGCTTAACGGCCTTGTATCCGGGGCACTTGGAGAGGTCCTTTTCAAAAAGGTCGTTGCCAGCCTTGTCGAGGTCTTCGACACCTGCCTTGCTCTGAGCAAAGCAGGAGCCTGCAAAGGCCGTTGCTGAGACGATGAGGTTCCTGAGATGCATCCTCAAGCTTTGCGAAGTGGTGAGGATGTGCTGACAAGTAAGACAACTACGAATAACCTCTTCTATCATTATATACTTCTCTGTCCGTCCATGTGAAGCCGAATTGTGGTATCATGGTCATTGACGACATCACGATATTAGACCCTCAAGTGCGGAGTCTCCGCTGTCGACCTACGGACGTAGGGACGGTCTTACCCCGGACCGATATGTAATGAGCTTACATGGATACTTTGTTCAAAGGCCCACCCACAGAATCTTCTTTGACCAACGGTTTCGACGTGACACTGCTTCCACCGTTGAAGAATCGTGAGCTCAATGGCCTTGTTCCCCGCGATCGTCGGAAGGGACCAGCCACCCCCAGGAAATCTTATGACCGAGAAAAGACCCGAAGCTGGGGTTTTGTTCGCGGAGCGAATTATTTACCCTTTAGCAATGCTGTGTTTGTCCATGATCGTCGCCATGGCAGGGATATATGCGGGGTCTCCGCTTTGCTTCGCCGGTCCGACGACTCTGTGCAAGAATTGGCTGGTCACGATCCAAGCAGCTATTGGTTCAATGATGGATGGCTCCACGAGAGCTGGAGAACCGAGCTGATGCACGAGAATGCTTTCCTTGAAGAAACAGCAGCACAGCATGGGCGAGGGCCACATGACCACGCCATGTTCTCGGCGATACAACCCTGATCCGCCGAACAACCTTGAGAACCCCTGTAAAATCGTGAAAACTGCCGTAGTTCACATTGGTTCTGTCGAGGGGATTCAATGCGCGCTGCCCGTTTGGTTTTTAGTGAGCGGCTCCGCCGGGGTTGTGACGTCGTGGTTTGATGAATCACCACTTTCCTCACTTTTCAATCCATGGCCGCCAGGCCCATTGAGGAAAATCGTGTGTGCTAGGCCTAGTCTGGAGATAGTCAGTTTGTAAAGGCCTGTCAAAGGCATGATCTCGGATGGCTTCTAACACTGCCAGACAGCTACCTCTGTCTTTCACGTCTCTTCCAGGAAGTCTATCGAAACCTCTAGGTTGACAACGGGGACAGCCATGTCTTGTAGATGGTAAAATAATACAGCAAAAACAATCTCCATGCTGCCCGTAGTCCATTAGTTACTTTCTCTGGGCGGCAAAAAGATTCCCCCGACAAGCAAAAAGAACTGTCGGTGGAGAGGCTCGAACTCTCGACCTTTGGATGTCCCTGACCTTGGGCCAAGTCATGCTATGAGACCAACGCTCTAACCAACTGAGCCACACCGACTGATCCTGTTTGTTGAGCGACAGAGCAACTTGGTCAGGATCAAGTCGTCATTGGTGATTTCGAAGCCAGGGTGTGGGACTGGGGCATTGAGTCTTTTCTGTTTGAGGTCTTGCAGTGATATTAACACCAAGAATATGAGAGAAGGCGTGAGCAAACAGGAGCAATTTCCCTCCTTGACGAATTCTATCACTACTCACTACTTGTACTCACTACTTGTACTCCGGGGTAGCCTCTCGATACCGGGGAATAACCCTGGCAAATAACGTACAATCCATCCTTGTGCAAGATCACATTGCCACTTTTTATCGAGCAATGTTATGGAGTAAAACACAGCCTTGCTTATATCTCGTAATCTTGAGGGTCGTCTGAGTCCCTCGTCAGCTCGACATCAAAACCCTTGCACTTGATACTCGTCGCAGTCTCGCCATCCTCTCCAAACTGGAACTCGAAATGATCTATCGAAAGGCCATTGTAGATCAACCGATCCACCATACGCCAGGTGACGCACGAAGCATCCCGAATAGATGTGCTTCCATCAATCACCTTGGCTTCTTCGTCTGTGAAGGCGGGGAATGTAGCCCTCCATGCTGACCGACGATCATTTTCAATGCCCGTTGGGAACATTCTGATGCTTGTCAAGTTTGACCCCGTGGTAGAGTTCATGGTTGCAGGATTGTAACGACCGAGGTTCGGCAACACCTCGAAGTCTCGAACGACCCAGTCGCTCAGCGCCAGGCCGGGACCGTCATCAAGAGACAACGTGAGACGTGAACCGCTCTTCTTGTCTGTATAGGTCCCCGCGAATCTCTTTTTGGCTTCATCCTTGGCTGCAAGATCCATGGCAGGGATCAAGACCTCCATTGCCTGGAGACTTGCCAATGATGGCCAAAGGCCAATGATTTCAGGTCCAGCAGCGAGAACCGAAACGACAAAGCCCAAATCCGGCACAAGTGCCAGTGCAGAATAATAGCTGGTAAGGGATCCGCCTTTGGTGTATAGATCAATGATTCGGCCGTCGCTGGTCAGGTTGTCGACGCGGTAGATCTCCCAAGGGGCGCCAACAGCACTGCTCCAGGCTGAGAGGAAAGAAGCTGGCTTGAGCCAGCGGCGTGTTGATGATGGAGAAAGAGCCGAGTTTTTCAATATGCCAGTCATGAAAGAGAGTAAATCTTTGGTGTTGGAGTTCATTCCACCGGCACTAGCACTGTGTTAAAGGCCACGGTCGGGATATGCAAAGGACGAAGACTTACGGTGCAAAGATCCCCAGGTCCATATCCCAATCAGTGCTTCCGGCAGGAATGAACATTTGATCAGATTTTTCGGGCACGGTCCCAACACTTGTATCCCGCAGAGCCAAAGGTTCCAGGACCAAATCGCGAAGAGATGTCTCGAACGTCCTGTTTGAGGCCGCTTCCACAACAAGGCCAACGATGCCCGAACCGGCATTGGAATACACAGGTATGTGACCTGGTGGGTACACCGGTGGACGTCTATGTTGAAATGCCTCCAGTAGGTCTTTATCTGTTAGTCAGGGTTTTGAACAAGATATTGAATGAATAGCAGCTGTACCTTCGCGAGTGCAAGGACGAAGCCCTCCATTTCCTGAGCATGCCTGGGTCTTTGTCTCTGGGGAAGCTTTTGGAAGACCAAGAGCCTCCCAGCCGGCATCAAAGCTGGCAAGATCACCACTCACTGTTTCCCGTTAGCCGATCCAAAGACGGTGGTGATCAAAAGGTAACCTACTATCTCCACCAATCCCCGAGAGATGTGCTGCAACAGCTTCCACAGTCACATCCTGCCACTCGATCCGATCAAGCTCATCTTCAGACTCAGGATCGCTGTCACGTCCTGAAAGCTCTGGGATCCACCGTCCAACAGGGTCGTTCATACTTAGCACGCCACCTTCAGCCAGTTTCAGTGCCGCCAGCACTGTAAATAGCTTTGAAACGCTTCCAAGGCGATACACCGTGCTGGCATCAACCTCTTTTGCTCCACGCTTAGAGGCCGGATTGGAAGGAGTATGGTGGAAGTCCAGAAAGGGTTCGTGCTCGTAAATAGACTGAACTCCAATTGAGACAGCAGAGTAATTAAAGCCTGCTGTTTGTGCTTCGAGAGCCTTAGCGATACCCTCAATGGCGGCTTTGACAGCAGGGTGTTGACTGGGCCGCTTTGGGGGCGGTAAGACGGGGCCGAGAGGTGGGCATTGACGAGCGTCTGCTGTTAGGCACAAGCCAGCCAAGACCGTGAGAAGAGATGGAAGAAAACGTGTTGAAAGCATAGTTGGCATGCTCTTAAGTCATGAAGTGTGGATGTTGCGATGGCTTCCACTTATTGTCTTGTGAAGGAAGGTCGCCTTTAAATGTACTCGGCCAAGTCCGTGTCCCTCTCTTTTCCCAGTCTCATCCTCCAAGGTTGCAGGGATTATTTAGCTGCCCCTGAGAAGACCGAGATGGCCCACATCAGCCGTGGCTCCCGTGAAAGGGATTGGACGATAAGCGAAGTGTGGGACATTGTTGGCGAAGACAGGGTCAGGTCAGCTTACTGAGCCAGACGTCTCTAATCAAAATATCGTCTGTGTCCAACCAGCTCAAGACAACATCTATTCAAACAGCTGAACCGTCTCTAGCCAGGTATACCACTTTTCCTGGTTCTCCCAAAACTCTGTACAAGGTCCTCTGCTTTCGTCACTTGAAACGCCGTCTAGATCGAGACACTTGGACAATTGGACCTTTGCAAACTTGGCTTGAGTTCCTGGGCCGACGCCCATTCCGACCCTATTATCCTGTTGGCGAGACACATATCCAACTATCCAACAAAAATGGATCCTCTGGCTTTCAGAAACTCCGCTTGGCTGGTAGAAGATAGCTTGGTCAGGTCCATTCATGCCTTGGAGGTTGTTGGGTGTTGTTTCTTCGGCCTCGAGAACAACCTTGAGCACCGCGGCCTCGATTGCGCCACACCATGGACCCTCTCTTCCGCTTTTCTGAAGTAAGTCTAGAGCTTTGCGCCGCCAGAAAGGATGTCTGTACTTCAAAGCCGTCAGGAAGAGCGGCTGGATGATCCCCATTTCAGGAGCGAAATGGGGCAGGTCACCAGAATGTCCTGGGGAATTCATGACCTCGGGTTGCATATCGGAAAGTGCCTCTGCTAGCCTGATAATCTCCTTGAACTCCCGACCATAGCTGTCATAGGCCGTTTCATATGGCTGAAGAACGGTGGCGCAATGTATCAACCCAGCGAGAGACTGAGCGCGAAGGATGATCAGTTGTTCGTTCTGTGGATCGGCGGCTGGGCGCGAAGGGTCGAGCTGGTGACACGACAGCCACTGTTTCAAGTTCCCGAGATGCCTTCCTTGCTCAATGAGTATGTTGGAGGGGATTAGTGACGAGTTGGTATATTTGTACCGCCGCGCTGTCGAGATAAAGTGATAACAAGCATGCAGTATTCTGTATAGCGTCCGATCGGGCGATACTGGCATCGAATGTGGCGTCGCCGGGTGCAATGATGGTAGGCCTGGGGAGCGAGTGAGGACGTATGTTGCGGTATGAAGGTCGAGCTTCTCAAACAAGGTTGACATTCCCTCATCTTGAGTCACCGCAGCTGAGCTTCCATTCCCTTGACCAACCATCAGCACAGCAGCCCCTCGGAGGTGCAAGTAGGCTTTGTCACTACGCTGTTGTAAAACCTCGGTAAAAGCCATGAGGAGACAGGCAACGGTAGAGGGTAGAGACCCATACCGAAGGTTGGAAACTTCAACCTGTATTAGTCGCAAGGCTTGGCAATACAGCTGAACAGATTCCAGCCCTGAGTTTGTGCGACTAGGTCTAAGCGTATGCTGCTCGTACGAGGCACCAAATGCAGCAGCGGCAGCTCGCACGAATGGAATCGAATGGATCAGCTGAGGTATGGTGCGACTCCATAATTCTGCTTCAAGCTCACTCTTGGCTCGACGAGGCCCTTGGCGAAATACGGTGCAGGCAAGATAAGAGTATCGATTCCAGGGATGGTTCGGATGATGAGTAAAGCGGTTCTGAGAACGGATGACGGCGGAAGAAGATGTGTCGAGCCAGGGTCCAGGCGGTGCCCCACGCGGATATCCAAGGCAGGAGAGGTTATATGACAAGCAGCGTAGACAAGACGGCTTTGACTCATCGCACTTGATGCGCCGTTTCCTACATCCATCGTTAGCCTGCTCCTGGTCTCAGTCACTGGTCCGTCCTGTGCTTACTTGCAGGTAAAACATCCAAATTTGGATTGCTTGACATTGGTTCGAGTTCTCTTCTCTTTACTTCCGTTTCCTTGAGATGGCTTCATTGTGGCCTATGAGCGAATGCAAGGCAGGAACAAACACCAGAAAATGAAAGACCGAGGAAACAACACGAAAAACGCAGGCGGGCTCTTCCAGGCTATTATTAGTGGGCCTTACAAGATAAAAATAATCGGGGCTCACAACAGGTGCTCAGTGTGACGATCGTGTGTTTCCCAAGGGATAAACCGGTCGTGCAGGGTTTATATTGGCAGAGAGTGCTGGGCGTAGTCTGAGCAATAGGTTGTAAGTCACGTCTAGTAATGTGCTTAATGGTATTAAGTATAACTAAGTTATATTAATAGCTAAGGTAGCTAGTATATAGGAAACTATAATAAGTATATTCTATATACTTATAATTAATCTTTAGACTAATGTTCCCTGGGTTTAGTCTATTAGTAGGACTAATATTTTTAATATTTAATCCTAGGATTAATAGGAGTAATATTTAGCTTTCTTAGTCTTGCTTAGTTAGAGTGTTTTTTGCTATGTTTCCCTGCCTGGCCTATATTATAGCCGTAATATAAGGTTCCCTCCCTATTAGTTTTATCCTTAAGACTAGTTTTAGCGGTTAAGTAGTATTAATAGGTAACTCTAACTTATAAAAATTTCTTTTTATTAATATAATATTAGGCTAAGTTTCTAAGTATATTTCTTTATAAAAGCTTTTTAAAGCATAAGGTCTTTTTACTTATATTAAGGCTTTTAGTTTTAAAATTATATCTTATATTTATTATTTCTACTAGGGCCTATTTTATAAGATAATTTTTAATTATTTTAATTATTACTTTAATTATATTAATATAAAGGTTATATACGATAGGGCTAATATAGCTTCTTTTTATAAGTAGGTATTAATGCTTTTTTATAGCGGTTTTAATTAATTTCTTATAATTATAAAAAATATCTAGGAGTATAAATACTTAGAGGGTAAAAAGGCTAAAGTAGAGGCTACTTTAAAGGAGGCAATAGCTAAGCTTGCCTATATTTAGAAGTAAAAGAGGTTACTTAAAGCGCGTAGTAATAAGGCTTTTAAGCGCGGCTTATATGCCTTAGAGGAATTAGGCGAGCTCTATAAGGAGTTATCTGCTATTATAGAGGTATATTCTTTTAGGGCTATTAACTTAATTAATTAAAATGCTATTAGTCTTAATAAGCCTATGCTTAGTATTATTAGTAGAAGTCTTTTAAAAGGCATTATATATTAGTAAGGTATTCTAGGGGTTTTTATATATTTTCTAAGTTAAGGTAATTCTTTTATTTAATAAAATATATTATTTTATTATTAATTTTATTTATATTAAGGATAACTTCTATAATATATTCTTTTAGTCTATTAATTTTTATATTTAGTTTTTTATTTATTTTTACCTAGATAATATCTTATATTAACTTAAGTAATAAAATATAAAAGATTAAATAGAGCTTAACCTTAGGTAATAAGTCTAATTTATAGTTATATTTTAAAATTTTTTACTTAATCTTATATAATTTAATATATTTATAATTAAGTTTTTTATTTTATTATTTTATTTTAATATTTTTTATTACGAGGTAGACTATATCTCCCTCTAAGAGGATTAGTCCTTTAATTCTTTTTTTATTAGTATATATTATTATCCTATTTTTAATAAATTTAAGTTCTATCCTTATTTCTTTATATAGGTTTTATAGCTAATTATTAGTAAGGATTGCTTTAGGGTTAATAATAGCATCTCGGGATTATTAGTAAATATTTAGTATAAATCTAAAATTAGTATATACTAGTATAACCTTAGTGCTTTTATTAGTTACTATGTTATAAGCTAGCTAAGCGGCTAGTAGCTTTTTAACCTAATTAGTTTATTTATAATTAATATAGTAATAAAGGTATTATTCTAGTATTTAGTTTATATATTTTATTTATCTATCTATCTCCTTATAGTATATAGTAGAGAGTTTATAATTAATTCCTAAGTATCTTATAAGGCTTTACTAGAATTTTAATGCAAATAGTAGTCCTCAGTCTATAATAATCTTAAGTAGTAATCTATATATTTTAGTAATATAAAAATAAAAGAGATAAGTAAATTCTTTTGCTATTATTAATTCTCTATAGGGTATAAAATAAGAAAATTTTATAAGTTTATTTATAATAATAAGAATACTATTATAAAAGTTTCTAATAGCTAGTTTTTTTAATAAGGGTAGTTTAGTGATAAAATTTATAGTAATTAAGTCCTATAGTTATTATATAACTAGGAGTAGTTATGGTTTTCTATATAGTTTATAGTATTATGCCTTAGTTTTTACGCAGAGGTTGTATTAATTAATAATAGTTAAAATAATTTTTTTTATATTAAGAAAAGTAAATATTATTTTAACTTATTTTAGGGTTTTATTAATTTCTTAATATTTATATAGTAGGTAGCTATAGATTTTATATATAAGGTTATATTATAGTTCCTTAGGTATTTATTATTTATTTATTTTTTTATTATTTAAGAGGTATTAGTTATATTCTAAGATCTTTATAAATAGTAAATTGCCCTATTTTATTATATAAGTTATCGTAATAATTTATTATATAAGGTATCTTTCTTATATAAATTATAAGAGTTATTCCTTTATCTTAGTTCTCCCTATATCTAGGTCAGGGCATTAGCTAATAGTATTAGCTCTATTATTCTTTATTCCTTTAATATAAATAATAATATAATTAAATTTTAAGAGGTATTTAGCATATTAGAGTTATTATTTACTAAGTTCTTATATTTTCACGAAGTAGGTAATATTCTTATAGTCTATATATACCTTAATTTAGTATTAGCTTCTTAGGAGATAATGCCTAAATTCTTTAAAGGTATTAATAATTATAAGGAATTCTTTATTATAGATAGGATAGTTTAGTTCTACTTTATATAGCTTATAGGAATAAAATATAATTAGGTATAGGAGTCCTTTATTATCCCGTTGCCTAATCTATGCGCCTAGGGCGAAGTCTAAGGTATTAGTTTTAAGTTTAATTAGTTAAGATAGGTTAAATATCTTAAGCACTAGTTCACTTAGGATAAGTTCCTTGATTTTATTAAAGGCGTCTTTAGCTTTATTCCTAAATATAAAGGTCTTATCTTTCTTTATAAGTTCTATTAATAGTATAGCTATCCATCTAAAGGCTTTAAGGAATTTATAGTAATAATTAGTAAATCTAAGGAAGGCCTATATTTCCTTAATATTTATTAGTTCTTCCTATTCCTTAACCGCTAAGACCTTCTTAGGGTCTATTTATATCTCGTTATAAGAGATAATATATCTAAGGAATTCTACTTCTAAGGCATAGAATTTACTTTTCTCGGGTTTTATTAATAACTTAGCGTCTTATAGTATTTATAATACCTTATAGATATATTTTATATATTTTTCCTTTATTTTAGAGAAAATAAAGATATTATCTAGGTAATATATAATAAATATATCTAGATATTCTTATAGTATATTATTAATTATTTATTAAAATATAATAGGTATATTAATAAGTCTAAAGGGCATAATAAGGTACTTAAATAGTCTATACTTAGTATAAAAAGCGGTTTTCTATTTATATCTTTCCTTAATCTAAATAAGGTTATAAGCTCCTTTAAGGTTAAATACTATAAAATACTTTATGATAAAAAGCTAATCCTTTAATTTATTAATAAGAGGTAGTAATATATAATCCTTAACTATAATAGTATTAAGTATCCTAAAGTTAATATAAAGCTAGAGCTTTTTGTTTTTCTTTAGAATAAATATAATAGGGTATTTAATAGATAATTTACTTTCCCTAATATATCCTTTCTATATTATATCTTTAATATATTCCTTTAATACTAGTAGTTATGCTTTATTAAGTAGGTAGAGTTTATTAAAGCTAGGTTGCTTTTTATTAATAAACTTAATTTCTAGGTTATAATATATATACTTAGGTAGGCCTATTTTAAGTTCTTCCGCGAAGAGTTTCTTATAGGTGCGATACTGCTATGGGATATTCTTAAGTTACTTTTCTTCTTCTAGGTTATCTTATAGTTTCTTTTATAAAGCTAGGTCTTTTTTAAGTTTATAAAACTATTATATAACTTATATAATTATTCTTTATCGCTATTATTTTTATCCTTTTTAATATTTATATCTTATCCCTATAGGTAGAGAGGTATCTTGTATTTACCTCTGCCTAGCTTCTCTAGTTCTTTTAATAGAAGTTTAAGATCTTATATTATATTCTAAGTCATTATTTACTATAGAAGGTATCTTATTATTAAAAGAGAGCACTTAGCTAGTCTTTTAGTTAAAATATAGGTTAAATTATTATAACTATAGGTACCTAAGTATAAGATTATATTACTTATTTAATATAATATTAAATAAAATGCCTTAGTTCTTTCCTTTAATAAAAACTTTAAGGTAATTAATCTTACTATTAATAATACTATTATTATAGTTAAAAGGGGTTTCTTCTAGGTTAATAACTAAGTAAGGTATTTATTTATACCTCTATAATAGCCTAAGTTTATTCGCTATTATTAAGTTAAAGTAATTCTACTTAGCTTTACTATCTATTAAAGCGTTTAATTATTCTCCTTTAACTTATACTTTTAGTTCTAGGCATCGTCACCTATATACTCCGGTAGTAAAATAGAGGGCCTTTTAGGGTAATATATTCCCTTATTTATCTACCTATTGCCTTATATCAGATGGGGTATTTAGTTTTTTAATATTATTAAAATATAGTTTATATAGTCGAATTTATACTCACTATTTATATAAGCATTATAGTTATATATATTATCCTAGCTATATAGCTAGTCCTAGTATTACTATTCTTATTTAGCTCTTAGGTCTTTTTTATTTTCTTAGCTAATTATTTTTTATTAGTCCTTAATCTTATAAATAATTTATTTTTTCTCCTAAGTAATATAATAGAGTTTTAAAGAATATCGCGTATTTATAATACTAATAGATTTATATTAATATATTACTTTATACCCTTTTATTTTATATTATAGATAGGGTTTATTATTTAATTAATAGAGTAGTAAGACAGGGAAGTAATCTTATTTTTATTTCTCCTCTTAATAGGTTTCATATTAATGATATTAATATAATATCTAAGAGATATTAATATACTCCTAGTATATTAGGTATATTCTTATATTATCTCGTGGATTAAAAGGTGCTTCTAGATATTAAGGGTTTTTAGCTAATTCCTAGTAGTAGGCTTAAATATAGATTTCTTACTTATTTAATATTTCTATATATTCTTATGCGGTCTAGATATACCTTTCCCTTAGGCTATTTTAATACTTATTATTATTTTTATTATATAATTAAGGGTAGTTTTTCTCCTCTTATAATTCTTTATTACTCTTCTAGGGCTTCTTAGAGTGCTCTTAGTATAGTTCTTTTTATAGTTTTTAGGCCTTATGCTTAAACTTAGTTTAATTAATATTACTATTATTAGTTTTAGTAATTTAATTATTACGCGGTAATTTATTATATTAGTTTATTTTTTATTATTTATAGATTTTATTATATTCCTATAATGCCTTAATCTAATATTAAGGGCATAAGGTATAGTTATACCGCATAGGGTTATCTTACTAGTAGTCCCTTTAATAGACTATAGCGGGCACTAAAAGTTATTTTTTCTCTTTATATTTTATAATCTATTTCTTATAGTTAAATCCTTTTATAGCGGCTTCCTAGAAGTTAGCTTATTTATTTAAGGGTTATTATATTAAAGAGGATATTATAAGTTCCTTAGTTTTAAGTTCGGCGCGTCTAGTTATAGCGATAGTATGCTATGGCATTAGGTTACTTAGTTACTATCTTTCCTTATTAGGCTCTAGGAGTAATTTCTATCTTATATATTTTATAATATATAAGTAATTAGTTTTTTAGGGTTTAATTAGTTTATAGAGTTATTCCTTTATAATATTATTAATTATATAATTACTTTTTACTTATTCTTCTAAGAGGTATACTTAGCTATATAGTATATCTAGCTCATCTAATTAAATGCTAGTTTTATTATATCCTTATTAAGCTATTCTAAGTGTTTTAACGGTGCAGATAGCCATCTAGGGTTTAGTGTCTACCCAGGTGGATCTTACTTATTTCTTACCTTCTAGGAGGGGCTATTATAGCTTTAGTTAATAGCGCCCTTCCTCTATATCTCATTGCTTCCTTTGGCATTTATTAGCCCTATGGCCCTTCTTATAGCAATAATAGCATTTAATATCCTTATTATCTCTCTAGGCTACTCTAAGTTCTATAGGTCCCGCGTGGGTTCTATAAGAGGTATTACCCCTAATTTATTCTCGCCTTTAAGATTAATTAGTATTATTCTTATTACCCTAAATTCATCCTTTATTAGATTTCTCTATTTATCGTTTAAACTATTAATTATTAATCTTAATAGTTATATTAATATAGTCCTAGAGGTTATTAGGTTTTTCTACTTTATAGAGCTTATCCTTAATCTTATCCTTAAGTCCTTTATAGAAAGTAATCTAAAGGGCACTTATTCCTTAATTAAGAAATAAGGTAATTTATATAAACTTAGCTATATAGGTTAAGGCGGCCTTTATTTATTATAAGTTCTTAAGTTTCTATATAGCTTATTATTCTTTATTAATAATTTTAAAGTTATATCTAATTACTTCTTTAAAGTTTTTATATTTAGTAAAAAGGAGTTATATTTCCTTAGTGGGTTTATTCCTAAGAAAGTTATATAGCTTAGGTTTAAACTAAGTAAGTATATTACTTATAAGGTATCTATTAGTATATAAGACCTTGCTTTTAATACTAGTTATTCTAGTGAGAAAGTATTATTAGTATGCTCTAAGGGATATAAGGAATATCTTAATATATATAGCTTATCTATTAAATAGTTCTAGGTCCTTAGGTTTAATAATCTCGCTAATATCTTTATAAGTAATACTAGCGGTAGTGTATTTAAATATTAAGTTACCGAGATCATAGACCTACTATTATACTAGGTTATTTTACTAAGCTTAGAGCATAGTAAGTTAATTAATTTAGTTTTATTATTTATTAATTATCTACTAATATTACTATTATTATTATTTTATAGCTTAGCGGAAGTATTCTTATATATCGTTTATGAATGCCTCTATGCTAGCTAATCGTTCTTAAGTAATCCTAGCGTTATTGCGTGCGCCGTCTAGGAGGTTATTATACTAGATGCTTAGGTAGTTATACTTATTTCTGAGTTTACGGACCTTATCCTCATATAAGGCCGGGATAATATATTCTTCGCTATTATTATTAGTATCTATTAGGATATTAGGTTCCTCTGGTTTAGTCGCGGGCTATCTTTATTAGGGGGTAATAGGTAGCTTACTGCGAGGGGTAAAAGGAGATCTAGTATTAGGTGCTATAGTAATAGTATTACTTAGAGTATATAGTATATTACTAAATAAGAGCTATTAATATATAATAATTATATATTTCCTAAGGGATAAACTAGTTATATAGGGTTTATATTAGTAGAGAGTACTAGGCGTAGTCTAAGTAATAAGTTATAAGTTATATCTAGTAATATACTTAATAGTATTAAGTATAACTAAGTTATATTAATAGCTAAGGTAGCTAATATATAAGAAATTATAATAAGTATATTCTATATACTTATAATTAATCTTTAGACTAATATTCCCTGGGTTTAGTCTATTAGTAGGACTAATACTTTTAACGTTTAGTCCTAGGACCGATGGGAGCGACGTTCGGCTTTCTCGGTCCTACTTAGTCAGAGTGTTTTCTGCCATGCTTCCCCGCCTGGCCCACGTCATGGCCGTGACACTCAGCCCCGGTTAGCGTTGATTCAAAGGAAGGGAAAGAATTGGCTTGTGGGAGCGTGCGGTTTCAGGTCCGTCGGGGGTCGAGGAATAAAAAGCAAAACAAAACTTCAGGGTAGTGAGTTAGGGAAAAAGGGTGCTAGGCTGTTTTGGGCCATTGGGGAATTTCCTGTACGTAGAAAAGGGTCAGAGGCAGGTTGCACAATCAACGAGAAAGGAGTAGCTTTTGGGCTCTTTCTCTGACCAAAACTTCATTGCTATCAATTGATTAATTGCCCTTACTATTTTATATTGTATTTGCCTCACCGAGAAGTGTGTGAGATCCCTCTTTCGAAGTCTCTGAGAAAGTCACCAAAGCGTTTCCCACTGGCTGTGGTTGGTGTGTTTTATTTCTTTAATAAAGTAACGTACATGATAAGCGAGTTGGCCAGGCAAGCGAGTTGGCCAAAAATCCCTCACCTAACGTCTTCTCGATTTGATTAATTAATTCTTAAC
Organism: Fusarium phalaenopsidis; assembly: GCF_050370095.1. Taxonomy (NCBI): domain Eukaryota; kingdom Fungi; phylum Ascomycota; class Sordariomycetes; order Hypocreales; family Nectriaceae; genus Fusarium; species Fusarium phalaenopsidis. Next base: position 852,624 of record NW_028145393.1, read on the forward strand.
CACCTAGCATGTCATTTACTAATTATAAGGCTAGAATGCTTCTTGCCCTTCAGGCTTATTAAAATTAACTAAAACTTAGCTTCCGATAGGCTGCAAAGATCTATAAGGTTAATCGCAATACTCTTATTAATCGCCATAAAGGGATCCAGTCTCGACGCGATATTATCAATAAATCGCGTCGACTATCTAATCTAGAGGAACAGATCATTATTCAGTTCATTCTCGACCTAGATTCACGAGGATTTCCCTCTTGGCTTCGTGGTATTAAAGAAATAGCTAATTAATTACTTGCCGACCGCGACGCGCCGCTAGTTGGCACGCGTTGGGCTTTAAACTTCGTTAAGCGATAACGTACATAATAAGCATGCGTCGCATCCAAGTATGCGTCGCACTTTTCCTAGACCCTTAATATAGAAATCGCAATAAAAATATAATAAATTATTTAATTATTTAAAATTAGTTATTATACTCTTCCCTAGATATCTTAATTACTACCTAACACGTCCTTATATTATAGCCGGGCTTACTATAGATACTCTAACGCTAAATACCTAGTCGCGCTGACCTTCCTTAACTACCACTTCTCGACGATTTAGCTATTACCTGCGTATTAATATCTATCTGATTAATTACTTACCTTTCTGTTGGATATGGCCATGTACAATATGATTAGTCAGAGCCGGCAAAAGGTCGCTAAAGTCTCGGCGAATCCCCGGACCTTGAGCTGCCTTTGTGGGCAGCCCCTGTGGCAATTGGGAACGAGGAACAATGGAGAACACACAATTCTGGCTTGACCCTACTTTCCGACACTTTCTCCCTCTACTATTATTACCCCTCTTTTCTATAGTCTGGTCCTTTTTGCCCTCTGGCGCTGGCTTAGTATCTCATTTGCCTCTCGAAGGTCTTGGACCTGGGCCCTTACTAAAGCCATCTCATGCATAACTGCCTTTGTTCCCTTCGTCAGAGACTTTAAAGCTCTTAGAACTAACTCTAGGGAGCTACTTTTATATCTTTTGATTCATCTCTTAAGGTATTTAGACTAAGATTAAGCCTTAAGTATGGTCTTTGGGGTCTTTAAAACCTAAGGGGTCGATAGTTTAGCTTCCTTCTTAGTAGGTATTAGAGTCTATAGCTACATATTAAGCTTTAAGACTATACTTTCCGGGTTAAGAGGAATAAGCCTGGCCCCTTTAAAGGCTAATTTAATATTCTTTTTTATTATATTACCCTAAAATGCGGCATAGAAGGCTAGAAAGAACTTAGTCTTTAAAATATAGGTTATAAAGTATTTAATTAAAAGCTTTATTTCTTAGCTATAAGTATTTTTAAGTATATTAAAGTACCTAATATTAAGGGGCTAAAGTAAATAAAATAAATAAGGAGGTATATAAAGCTTAATAATTTTATTTTCCTTATAATATTTCTTAAATTTAATAAAATAATAACTTTTATAGCTATTAAGAATTTAAAAGTAATAGTAATTATTTAATTACTTAGTTATTTTAACTGTGGAGGAACAATAACACAACACACAGACCACCCACAGCCAATTGAGGCTGCGAGGGCTGCTTAATAAGCAGTTGAAAAAGAGGTAAATTAGAAGGTAAAGATGAAAAGGATGGCTAGCTAAGAGCTGCGGCGGAAGATGCCTCTTTTGATCAAGTGGTCACGTGTTCAAGCACGTGACTAACAGGCTCGCCCGAGCCCCAATTCATACCTCCCCCCGTGGCCGCCGCTTGCCCTCAAGCGCCAAGGGCCACGGAAAAACAGAAAAAGCGGGCTCGGAGCCTTCTGATTGGCCCAATCAGCTTGCAAAACAACCCAAAAATAACCCCCCCCACGGGGGTTAAAAAAAAATCGCAGCCCCGGAAAGCCAGTTATGAATAGCCTCAAGGCCCGAAGCCGGTCTCAAGGGCTCAAAAGGCAAGTCACAGTGTGGCCCAATGGCTCGGCTGCGCACACAAAACCCTAGGCCAATTGATCAACTGATCCATCAAGTGACCCAGCCAGCTAGGGCTCTCAAAGCTCTGAAAAACCCGGCTTTTGCCTCCCCTGTTGCTAGCCTTGCAACCATCCGGCTCGCAAGGTCACAGCTTGGCTCGGAAGCTCAGCCACACACACAAATTGCCTAGCTGGCTGGTCAATTGATCCATCAATTGACCTAACCGGCCGGGGCTCTCAAAGCTCTGAGAACGCTGCTTCGCCTCCCCTGTTGCCGGCCTTCAAAGCCCACTTGGCTCGCAAGGTCACAGCTTGGCTCAGAGGTTCAGCTGCATACCTAATTTGCTAGGCCAATTGATCAATCAGTCCATCGAGTGACCTAACCAAGCAAAGCTCTCAAAGCTTCTCAAATCTTAAAGCTCTCAAACCCCTCAAAAGCGGCTGCTTTACCTCCCCGGCTGCTAGCGTTGCAGCCATCCGGCTTACAAGGTCACAGCTTGGCTCAGAGGCTCAGCTGCACACACAAATTGCTAGCCCAATTGATCAACCGATCCATCAAGTGACTCAACTGGCTAGGCTCTCGAGGCTCTCAAGGCTCTGAAAAACGCAGCTTTGCCTCCCCTGTTGCTGGCCTTCGACGCACACTTGGCTCGCAAGGTCACAGCCTGGCTCGGAAGCTCACTGACACACATAAATCCCTTAGCCAGCTGATCAATTTATCCAATCATTGACCCAGCTGACCAAGGCTCTCAAAGCTCTGAAAAACACAGCTTCGCCTCCCCTGTTGCTAGCCTTCAAAGCCTTTAGCTTGCAAGGTCATAGCTTGGCTCGGAAGCTCAGCAGCACACACGAATTGCCTAGTCAACTGATCAATTAATCCATTAATTGACCTCTTCAAAGCTGCTCGCCTCCCCTGTTGCTAGCCTTTGAAGCCCACTTGGCTCACAAGGTCATAGCTAGCTAGGCTCGGAAGCTCACAGCCGGGCTCTCTCGCACACACACACCAATTGCAGCTCTCAAAGCTGCCCAAAAGAGGCAATTCGACCAGAAAAGGAAGTCGCTTGCAGCTTCGGATAGCTGCCAAAGGTGGCTAAATTGAAGAAGGAAGAAAGGAAGCTTCAAAGGAAGAAAAGGAAGAAAAGCAGGCTGCCGGCTGGCTGCGAAGATCAGCTATAGCGGCAATTTCCTAGCTAGCTGATCAATTGAGCCAGCGATAGCCGGAAGCTCCTTCGGCTGCAGCTGTGACGGAAGCTTCGTAGCTGCCGTAGGTCGGTCTTTGCAGCTTCTTGTCGTGACGAAGGAAGGTATCGGCATGGCTCCAAGGGTCATCTTCAGCAGCAATTTCCTAGCCAATTCATCAATCAAGCCATCAAGTGACTTTAATAACTAAGCCTCGCAAGCCTGACTGACCAAGGCACCTTCGGCCTTCGTGCCGGTCGGCATCGCCCGCCACAGCTCTCTGCTGCCCAGCTAGCCTTGGCTATGAAGATAAATTGCAGTAGCAATTTCTTAGTCATTTGATCTCTCGACCCATTGATCAATTGCAAGGCAAGGGCTTTTGCGGCTGCCTTTGACGGAAGGTTCAAAGCCCGGCTGCAAAGTCGGCTGCCAAAGTCAGCTGCCAAAGTCAGCTGCCAAAGTCGGCTGCAACTGGCTTGCTTGCCAAAGGAAGAAAAAAGGCCAACCAGCCAAAGTCACAGCTTGGCTGCAGGGGTCAATTTTGGCTGCAATTCCCCTAGCCAATTGACTGATCGGGCCAGAAAGTGACCTAGCAGCCTTCGCGGAGGACAGCTGCAAGGAAGGACAATTCATCGCGGCACCTATGGCCACAGAAGGAAGGAAGGTCGGCTGCAGCTGCTGAAGTTGCTGAAAAGGAAGAAGCTAATTGGCTGACGAAGGCTTCTGCCGGGTCGGAAGCAGCTTTTGTTCGTAGCTGCCGTTGAGGAAGTCGGGCCCCGTGGCGAAGGTAGCAGCTTGGGCTCGTCAATCGGCCATAGTAGCTTTTCCTTAGCTAATTGATCAATTGATCCATCGATTGACCAACAGCAAAAGAGGCTCTTTTGAGGTGCCGGCTGCAGCCAAAGGAAGAAAGTCGAAAAAGGAAGGAATTCGCAACCCAATGAAAGGGGCCACCAAGCAAGGAAGAAGAAGCTGCCGAAGAAGAAGCCGGCTGCCGTGGCAAGGCTCTAGACGAGAAAGTCGCCTCATGGCCTCAAGGGTCAATTCTGGCTGTGAGCCCCTTATTCAATTGATCAATCAATCCATTGAGTGACTTCTTGATAAAGAGGCTTGCAAGGCTGTAATTGAAGAAGCCCGAAGGTCGAAGGTTGAAGGTCTCGTCGCAAGGCAAGGCCCGGCAACGAAGGAAGGTCTGGCGCAATAAGTCCGCTTGCAGCTACCGCGAGAAGTCATAATATGGCTGCCTTAATCAATTGCGCAGCTAATTTGGCTGGCCAATTGAGGCATCGATCCATTGAATGACTGCGAAGTTCAGGGCCTTCGTGACGGTCGGTGCAGGCGGCGGCGAGAGCTTCAATTGAGGGAGGGAAATTGCGTGGGTCCATAGCTCGTCGGGGCAGCTTAGAAGTGCCTCTCTGATTGTCTAAAATGAGGAGGCTATTCCCAATCGGGCTAGGCTGTTTCTTATCCGACCAATCAGAGATTTGTCCTGTGTGGGGGCACCATTTTAACTGTGGAGGAACAACAACACAACACACAGACCACCCACAGCCAATTGAGGCTGCGAGGGCTGCTTAATAAGCAGTTGAAAAAGAGGTAAATTAGAAGGTAAAGATGAAAAGGATGGCTAGCTAAGAGCTGCGGCGGAAGATGCCTCTTTTGATCAAGTGGTCACGTGTTCAAGCACGTGACTAACAGGCTCGCCCGAGCCCCAATTCATTATATATTAATTAAAGTACTTAAGCTATTTAAGACTAGTCTTATTATTAGTTTAGCTATTTTAAGTTATTATAATAGCCTAATTGCCTAGGAGGTTGCTTTTTTAATATTAATTAGTAAGGTAATATTAGCTTATATTAATAATAAATAGCGGAATTACTTAGTTATTTATATTAATTACTTAAATAATTATAATTTATTCTTAATTTCTAAGTTATATTAATTTTAGCTTTCTATACTTATCTATACTTATAATAATTATTTTACTTTAAATTATACCTATTATAAAGCTAGTCTTATTAATATTATAGATATTATTTAATTAAATATTATATTTTATAATTATATTTATTATAAGTATAAATTAATTATATATAATAATTAGGTCTTTATATTTAGCTTTCTAGTAGTTATATCTCTAAAAAAAACACGTCTTAAGCTCTAGGTATTACTTAATAAAATTTAATACCTAGTATACGCCGACGAGTAGTACTGTCACGGCCATGACGTGGGCTAGGCGGGGAAGCATGGCAGAAAACACTCTGACTAAGCAGGACTAAGAAAGCCAAACGTCGCTCCCATCGGTCCTAGGACTAAATATTAAAAGCATTAGTCCTACCGATAGACTAAACCTAGGGAATATTAGTCTAAAAATTAATTATAAGTATATAAAACATACTTATTATAGTTTCTTATATATTAGCTACCTTAGCTATTAATATAACTTAGTTATATTTAATACTATTAAGTATATTACTAGATATAACTTATAACTTATTACTTAGACTATACCTAGTATTCTCTACTAATATAAACCCTATATAACTAGTTTATCTCTTAGGAAATATATAATTATTATATATTAATAGCTTTTATTTAGTAATATATTATATACTCTAAGTAATATTATTACTATAGCACCTAATACTAGATCTCCTTTTACCCCTCGCAGTAAGCTGCCTATTACCCCCTAATAGGGATAGCCCGCGACTAAACCAGAGGAACCTAATATCCTAATAGATACTAATAACGATGGCGAAGAATATATCATCTCGGCCTTACATAAGGATAAGGTCTATAAACTTAGAAATAAGTATAACCACCTAAGCATCTAGTATAATAACCTCCTAGACGGCATATATAATAATGCTAGGATTACTTAAGAATAATTAGCTAGCATAGAGGTATCTATAAATAATATATAAGAACGCTTCCGCTAAGCTATAAAATAATAATAGTAGTAATACTAATAGATAATTAATAAATAATAAAACTAGATCGACTAACTTACTACGCTCTAAGCTTAGTAAAATAACTTAATATAATAGTAGGTCTATAATCTTAGTAACCTAATATTTAAATACACCACTGCTAATACTATTTATAAAGATATTAGCGAGATTATTAAACCTAAGGACCTAGAACTATTTAATAAATAAGCTATATATATTAAGATATTCCTTATATCCCTTAGAGTATATTAATAATACTTTCTTACTAAAATAGCTAATACTAAAAATAAGGTCTTATATACTAATAGATGCCTTATAAGTAATATATTTACTTAGTTTAAACCTAAGCTATGCGACTTTTTTAAAAATAAACCCACTAAGGAAATATAACTTCTTTTCGCTAAATATAAAAACTTTAAAGAAATAATTAAATATAACTTTAAAACTATTAATAAAGAATAATAAGCTATATAGAAACTTAAGAACTTATAATAAATAAAGGCCGCCTTAACTTATATAGCTAAGTTTATATAAATTACCTTATTTCTTAATTAAGGAATAAATGCCCTTTAGATTACTTTCTATAAAGGACTTAAAGATAAGATTAAGGATAAGCTCTATAAAGTAGAAAAACCTAATAACCTCTAGGACTATATCAATATAACTATTAAGATTAATAACTAATAATTTAAACGACAAATAGAGAAATCTAATAAAAGATGAATTTAAGGTAATAAGAATAATACTAATTAATCTTAAAGGTAAGAATAAATTAGGGGTAATACCTCTTATAAAACCTACGCGGGACCTATAGAACTTAGAGTAGCCTAGAGAGATAGTAAGGATATTAAATACTATTACTATTATAAGAAGGGCCATAGGGCCAATAAATGCCAAAGGAAGCAGCGAGATATAAAGGAAGGGCGCTATTAATTAAAGCTATGATAGCCCCTCCCAGAAGGTAAGAAATAGGTAAGATCCACCCGGGTAGATATTAAACCCCAGATAGCTATCTATACTATTAGAATACTCGGAATAGCTCGATAAGGATATAATAAAACTAGTATCTAACTAGATGAGCTAGATATGCTATATAGCTAAGTATACCTCTTAGAAGAATAGGCGGAAGGTAACTATATAATTAATAATATTATGAAGGAATAACTCTATAAACTAATTAAACCCTAAAAAACCAACTACTCGCATATTATAAAACACATAGGATAGAAACCACTCCTAGAGCCTAATAAGGAAAAATAGTAACTAGGTAACCTAATGCTATAGCATACTATCGCTATGATTAGACGCGCTAAACCTAAAACTAAGGAACTTATAATATCCTCTTTAGTATAATAACCCTTAAATAAATAAGCTAACTTCTAAGAAGCTACCGCAAAAGGATTTAATTATAAGAAATAAATTATAAAATATAAAGAGAAGAAATAACTTCTAGTGCCCGCTATAGTTTATTAAAGGGACTACTAGTAAGATAACCCCGTGCGGTATAACTATACCTTATGCCCTTAATACTAAATTAAGATATTATAGGAATATAATAAAATTTATAAATAATAAAAAATAAACTAATATAGTAAATTACTATATAATAATTAAATTACTAAAACTAGTAGTAATAATATTAATTAAACTAAGTTTAAGTATAAGGCCTAAAAACTATAAAAAGAACTATGCTAAGAGTACTCTAAGAAGCCCTAGAAGAGCGATAAAGAACTATAAAAAGAGAAAGACTACCCCTAATTATATAATAAAAATAATAATAAGTATTAAAATAGCCTAAGGGAAAGATATATCTAGATTATATAAGAATATATAGAAATATTAGATAAGTAAGAAATCTATATTTAAGCCTATTACTAGGAATTAGCTAAAAACCCTTAATATCTAAAAATACCTTTTAATCTATAAAATAATATAAGGATATACCTAATATACTAAGAGCATACTAGTATCTCTTAGATATTATGCTAATACTATTAATATAAAACCTATCGAGAGGAGAAATAAGAATAAGATTACTTCCCTATCTTACTACTCTATTAATTAAATAATAAACCCTATTTATAATATAAAACAAAAGGGTATAAAGTAATATATTAGTATAAATCTATTAGTATTATAAATATATAATATTCTTTAAAACTCTATTACGCTACTTAGGAGAAGAAATAAATTACTTATAAGATCGAGGACTAATAGAAAATAATTAGCTAGGAAAATAAAAAAGACCTAAGAGCTAAATAAGAATAGCAATACTAAGACTAGCTATATAGCTAGGATAATATATATAACTATGACGCCTATATAAATAATAAGTATAAATTCGACTATATAAACTATGCTCTAGTAATATTAAAAAACTAGATACCTTATTTAATATAGGGCGACGGGTAGATAAATAAGGGAATATATTACCCTAGAAGGCCTTTTACTCTACTACTAGAGTATATAAGCGATAATGCCTAGAACTAAAAGTATAAGTTAGAGGAAAATAATTAAATGCTTTAGTAGATAATAGAGCTAAGTAGAACTACTTTGACCTAATAATAGCAAATAGACTTAGGCTACTATAGAGGTATAAATAGATGCCTTACTTAGTTATTAACCTAGAAGGAACCCTTTTTAACTATAATAATAGTATTATTAATAGCGAGATTAATTACCTTAAAGTTTTTATTAAAGGAAAGAACTAAGGTATTTTATTTAATATTATATTAAATAAGTAATATAATCTTATACTTAAGTACCTATAGTTATAATAATTTAACCTATATTTTAACTAAAAGACTAGCTAAGTGCTCTCTTTTAATAATAAGATACCTTTTATAATAAATAATAACTTAAAATATAATATAAGATCTTAAACTTTTATTAAAGGAATTAGAAAAGCTAGGCAGAGGCAAATATAAGATATCTCTCTACCTATAGGGATAAGATATAAATATTAAAAAGGATAAAAACAATAGCGATAAAGGATAATTATATGAGTTATATAATAATTTTATAAACTCAAAAAGGACCTAGCTCTATAAAAGAAACCATAAGATAACCTAGAAAAAGAAGAGCGACTTAAGAATATCCCATAGTAATATCACACCTATAAGAAACTCTTCGCGGAAGAACTTAAAATAGGCCTACCTAAGCATATATACTATAACCTAGAAATTAAGTTTATTAATAAGAAATAACCCAGCTTTAATAAACTCTACCTACTTAATAAAGTATAATTACTAGTATTAAAGGAATATATTAAAGATATAATATAAAAAGAATATATTAGGGAAAGTAAGTTATCTATTAGATACCTTATTATATTTATTCTAAAGAAAAATAAAAAGCTCTAGCTTTATATTGACTTTAAGATGCTTAATATTATTATAGTTAAGGATTATATATTACTACCTCTTATTAGCGAATTAAAGGATTAGCTTTTTAGCATAAAGTATTTCATAGCACTTAACCTTAAAGGAGCCTATAACTTTATTTAGATTAAGGAAGGATATAAATAAAAAACCGCTTTTTATACTAAGTATAGACTATTTAAGTACCTTATTATGCCTTTTGGACTTATTAATGCACTTATTATATTTTAATAAATAATTAATAATATATTATAAGAATATCTAGATATATTTATTATATATTACTTAGATAATATCCTTATCTTCTCTAAAATAAAGGAAAAATATATAAAATATATCTATAAGGTATTATAAATACTATAAGACGCTAAGTTATTAGTAAAACCTAAGAAAAGTAAATTCTATGCCTTAGAAGTAGAATTCCTTAGATATATTATCTCTTATAATAAAATATAAATAGACCCTAAGAAGGTCTTAGTAGTTAAGAAATAAGAAGAATTAATAAATATTAAGGAAATATAGGCCTTCCTTAGATTTACTAATTACTACCGCAAATTCCTTAAAGCCTTTAGATAGATAGCTATACTATTAATAGAACTTATAAAGAAAGATAAGACCTTTATATTTAGGAATAAAGCCAAAGACGCCTTCGATAAAATTAAGGAACTTATCCTAAGCGAACTAATGCTTAAGATATTTGACCTATCTTAACTAATTAAACTTAAAACCGATGCCTCAGACTTTGCCCTAGGCGCATAGATTAGGTAATAAGACGACAAAGGACTCCTATACTTAATCGCATTTTACTCCTATAAGCTATATAGAGCGGAATTAAACTACCTTATTTATAATAAAGAATTCCTCGTAATTATTAATGCCTTTAAAGAATTTAGGTATTATCTCCTAAGAAGCTAATACTAGATTAAGGTATATATAAACTATAAGAATATTACTTATTTTATAAAAATATAAGAACTTAGTAAATAATAACTCTAATATGCTAAATACCTCTTAGAATTTAATTATATTATTATTTATATTAAAGGAATAGAGAATAGTAGAGCCGATGCTATTAGTTAATGCCCTGACCTAGATATAAGGAGAACTAAGATAAAAGAATAACTCTTATAGTTTATATAAGAAGGATACCTTATATAATAAATTATCGCAATAACTTATATAATAAAATAGGGTAATTTATTATTTATAAAGATCTTAGAATATAATTAATACCTCTTAAATAATAAAAAAATAAATAAATAATAAGTACCTAAGGAATTATAATATAATCTTATACGCGAAATTTATAGCTACTTATTATATAGATACTAAGGAATTAATAAAACCCTAGAATAAGTTAAAACGATATTTATTTTTCTTAATATAAAGAAAATTATTTTAATTATCACTAACTAATGCGACCTCTGCGTAAAAACTAAGGTATAATGCCACAAACCATATAGAAAACTACAACCACTCCTAGTTGCATAATAACTATAAGACTTAATTACTATAGATTTTATTATTAAATTACCCCTATTAAAAGAATTAGCTATTAGAAACTTTTATAATAGTATTCTTATTATTATAAATAGACTTATAAAATTTTCTTATTTTATACCCTATAGAGAATTAATAATAATAGAAGAATTTACCTATCTCTTTTATTTTTATATTACTAAAATATATAGACTACTACTCGAGATTATTATAGACTAAGGACTATTATTTATATTAAAATTCTAGTAGAGCCTTATAGGATACTTAGGAATTAATTATAAACTCTCTACTATATACTATAAAGAAATAAATAGATAAATAGAATATATAAACTAAATACTAAAATAATACCTTTATTGCTATATTAACTATAAATAAACCAATTAGGTTAAAAAGCTACTAGCCGCTTAGCTAGCTTATAATATAGTAACTAATAAAAGCACTAAGGTTATACTAATATATATTAATTTCGGATTTATATTAGATATTTACTAATAATCCTAAGACGCTATTATTAACCCTAAAGTAATCCTTACTAATAATTAGCTATAAAACCTGTATAAAGAAATAAGGATAGAATTTAAATTTATTAGAAATAGGATAATAATATATATTAATAAGAAAAGAATTAAGGGATTAATCTTCTTAGAGGGAGATATAATTTACCTCATAATAAAAAATATTAAAATAAAATAATAAAATAAAAAACTTAATTATAAATATATTAGATTATATAAAATTAAGTAGAAAATTTTAAAATATAATTATAAATTAGACTTATTACCTAAGGTTAAGCTTTATTTAATTTTTTATATTTTATTACTTAAGTTAATATAAAATATTATCTAAGTAAAAATAAATAAAAAACTAAATATAAAAATTAATAAACTAAAAGAATATATTATAAAAGCTATCCTTAATATAAATAAAATTAATAATAAAATAATATATTTTATTAAATAAAAAGACTACCCTAACTTAGAAAATATATAAAAACCCTTAGAATACCTTATTAATATATAATACCTTTTAAAAGACTTCTATTAATAACGCTAAGCATAGGCTTATTAAGACTAATAGCATTTTAATTAATTAAGTTAATAGCCCTAAAAGAATATACCTCTATAATAATAGATAACTCCTTATAAAGCTCGCCTAATTCCTCTAAGGTATATAAGCCGCGCTTAAAAGCCTTATTACTATATACTTTAAGTAACCTCTTTTACTTCTAAATATAGGTAAGCTTAGCTATTATCTCCTCTAAAGTAGCCTCTATTTTAGCCTTCTTACCCTCTAGGCATTTATGCTCCTAGATATTTTTCGCAATTATAAGAGATTAATTAAAACTACTATAAAAAAGCACTAATACCTACTTATAGAAGGAAGCTATATTAGCCCTATTATATATAACCTTCGCATTAATATAATTAAAGTAATAATTAAAATAATTAGAAATTACCTTATAAGATAGGCCCTAATAGAAATAATAAATATAAGGTATAATTTTAGAACTAAAAGCCTTAATATAAGTAAAAAGACTTTATACTTTAAAAAGCTTTTATAAAAAAGTATACTTAGAAACTTAGTCTAATATTATATTAATAAAAGAAAATTTTTATAAGTTAGAGTTACCTACTAATATTACTTAACCGCTAAAACTAGTCTTAAGGATAAGACTAATAGGGAGGGAACCTCGTGTCACGGCTATAATATAGGCTAGGTAGGGAAGCATAGTAGAAAACATTCTAACTAAGTAGGACTAAAAAAGCTAAATATCGCTCTTATTAGTCCTAGGACTAAATATTAAAAGCATTAATCTTATTAATAAACTAAACCTAGGGAATATTAGTCTAAAGATTAATTATAAGTATATAAAATATACTTATTGCAGTTTCTTATATACTAGTTACCTTAGCTATTAATATAACTTAATTATACTTAATACTATTAAGCATATTACTAGACGTGACTTATAACTTATTACTTAGACTATGCCTAGTACTCTCTGTTAATATAAACCCTGCACGACCGGTTTATCCCTTAGGAAACACACGATCGTCACAAGTACGTTATAGTTAATAAGTAATTAATTAGTTATTTCTTTTATATCATATAGTTAGAGGGAAAATCCTTATAAATCTAGGTTGAGAATAAACTAAATAATAATCTATTCCTCTAGATTAAATAGTCGACGCGATTAGGGGATCTAATTGCATTGCGATTGAATGCCATTTTGACGGCGACATAGGTAATGCTTAGAGATCTTATAGGCCTTTGTAGCGCGTTGGATGCTTAGCTTTGGGTTATTTTAAAGGGCCTAAAGGGCAAGAAGGGTTCTAGCCTTAGTATTTAGGTCTAATATATTAAGTAGTAAAGAATTAATTAATTAAATGAAAAGTTAAATATAAGAGGGAAAAGTATAATACATACTTGGATGTGATGTATGCTTATTATATATATTACCTAGAGATTAAAATGTGTTTTTTTTTATAAATATAACTACTAGAGAGCTAAGTGCGAAGATCTAGTTATTATTTATAACTAGTTTATGCTTATAGTAAATATAATCGCAAAGTGCTAGGGTCGGACCAGAGCTTATGCAGCTAAGGTGAACTAGTTGATTAAATATCTAAGACTAAGGAAGGGAGAGAAAAGGAAAAGAACTAGCTATAGCCTCGCTGCGGGTTTTATGCAGGGCTCGCAGCGGGGCTATAGAGAAGGATTTCTCTAGTCTTGGTTTTTCTAGGGGGAAATAATCTTCCTCACGGGTTCGCCCGTAATAGTATCCCCCCCCTTCTGGCTCTGTATGCGTCTTTATAGCGTATTCGCAGCTAGTGCTCTGCTACTTATATTCTATTTTCTATATACCCTATTAGTGCTTATGCGATCGCGCTTAGACTAATATGATTAAGTCGCTTAGGATATAGCCCGGGCTATATTAAAGAGGTCTACTTCCCCTTATACTCTCTACGAGCTCGCAATGTACTCCTCGCGCCCCAGTCCTCGCATACTCTTAACCTTCCTATATCCCTTTATTTAATAACGATAATAGAAATAATAATAGGAAGAAAATACGCCTAAAACGGCATAATAATAGTAAATCACTGCGCCGGCTGTGGCCTATGCGCTAGGGCATAAAGAGTCCTCTTCGCACTCGTTTGAGCTTCCTCTTTTTCCTCCTCCTTTAACCCTTCCACTTTATAAGTGGCCCTGGCTGCGGATTAATGTTCTGCCCGCCCCTTCCCTAAGACTCTTTTGCTAACCCGCTGCTAGGTTATTAGTGAATCTCACGCACTATGCTCTCTCTCGCCTTACTTTTCTCTCTATATGCTATATACGCCATATAAGTATGCCTTTACGTGCCGCTTTGTCTTAGCTAACCCGCGTAGGCCTTAGTGCTAACTATGCCTAGAGCGCGCGGTCGCTTACTACCTTTCTAGTGGTATTAGCTTATATCCTATTAAGCCCGTGAAGTCTTATGCTATTTATTATAGCGGTAGGTCTTTGCATAGTTATTACTTATTCTTAGCTAACTTATAAGTAGCTTAGTCTATTAAGTGCTATTATTATAAGCGTAATAATAAACTATGCGAGTCTATAAGTATTATTCTTTTTCTACTATATCTTTATAGCTAATTTTCTGCGAACTTATAGCTCCCTTATAAGTACTAGGAGGTCCTTTTTACTTTCTTTCCCCTCTAGAGCTAGGATTAAGCTAATAATATTACCTACCTAGCTAATACTATAAGTTCTTATTAACTTTATTATGATGGCTTTATTAACTCTCTGCTAAGCGGTAGTTAAAGCTCTTAGTAATAGCCGCTATGCCTTGCGCTAACTTCGTTATAATACTCTTACTAACTATGCCCGCTCCGCTGCCTAGGCCGCCGCTACTGCTAAGTCATATATCACTAATAACTTCGCTGCGCGGTTATATGCCCTCGCTATTAAGAGTCTAAAGGTTTAGATTAATATTACTAACTCCCTCTATATCATCGCTAGAGAGTACCTCGCCGCTAGTAATTTAAGCATATAGCTACCTCGCCGCATAGGCTCTACTACCCTTGCCCCTAGTATTAATAATATTAAGAATAAGGTTTCC
Organism: Fusarium phalaenopsidis; assembly: GCF_050370095.1. Taxonomy (NCBI): domain Eukaryota; kingdom Fungi; phylum Ascomycota; class Sordariomycetes; order Hypocreales; family Nectriaceae; genus Fusarium; species Fusarium phalaenopsidis. The sequence continues at coordinate 867,677 of NW_028145393.1, forward strand.
GAGGATAATACTAATAATAATAGAGATAATGCCGCTGCGGATGCTAATAGGGATAGTAGCGGGTCTACTGCGAAATCTAGATAAAAGCGCAAGGCTTTTACCCCGCGCAAGGCTAAGACTAAGAAGACTAAGGTATCTAAGCCTTAAGGGGTTAATAATAGTTTTTTACTTTATCACTGCTAGGTTACTACTGGTTTATTTAGATAGCTGCCTTATAGCTATAGTGCTCTATATTTTTTTTATATAATATAAAATTAATTTCAGCTTAAGCCCTCCTGCTTGCCCTATATTTACTCTTTACTCCCTCTCTATAACCCTATAATAACCTCGCTTATCTATTTTTTACTTTATCTTTATATATAGTCCTATTATATAAACCTTAAGTTATAAATTTATATAACTTTTTCTTTCTATTAGCAAGGGAGGGTCTTATCTATAAGCCTGCTATAACTTAGTTATATAATCGCTAATAGGGCTATTATTATCCTATATAGGACTATATGCTTCCTTAAACTATTTAAGCGCTATTATCTCTTATAATTCTAATACTAGCTCCTAAGTTAATTATTTATAACCCTTTTATTATATAAGGGCTTAGTATATTTGCCTATGACCTCGCTATTACTAACGCGCGCATAGGATTTCTTTAACCTCTCATTTATCTTTTCTATCTACCTTAATCGCTAATAGCTAGAAGTTATTATTTTATTAACCAGGCCAGGGGTCTTACCACGCCCTCCTTATAAGGTTAATATAAAATCACGGGAAGACTCTTCTTAGCACGTTTAACTATATTATATATAGGCTTATTACTTATATAACTATATATTTAAGGTATAGCTAATTAAGCTTTTTATAAGGTCTTCTTATTTTAATATTTATGAGGTTTAGCTATATCTTATCTCCTACTTTATAATATTTAATAGGCCTTTGCCGCTAATTAGTAATATCCTCTTAGCATTACTATGCGGCTATTATATTAGCTTATATAAACTTAGTAACCTCCTAAAGTCTCTCTATAAAAGCTTTTATATTAGCTTTATTATAACTCCGCGGCATAAATATATTTACCTTATTAATTAAGAAGGGGTATATATAATATCTATACTTAATAAAAAAAGGGCTTATATTAATCATAGTATAATCGCGATTATTTATTATTAACTACGCTATAAATAAGAGCTCGCCCTAATTATCTTAATTAAAACTAATATATACTTATAGGTAACCTTATATATCTTAGTTGGTTTACTTAGGCCTACTATCTATCTAAGGATAATAAGCTATGCTAAGGCGCTGCTTAATCCCTATAAGCTAGCAGAGAGCTCGCTAGAAAGCACCTATCTAATTAAACCCTCTATTACTTATAATTAACTTTAGTATTCCATAGAAGTAATAATAGTAACTAAGAAATCACTGCGTATATACTACGGTATCTATACTATCCATAGCCTTAAGCATTACTACTTAGGTTAGATAGTCCTTAATTACCTATAAGTACTTCGCCCCTAAGGGTCTTATAAGCGAGAGGTCTACTATAAAGTCCATAGAGAGGTCACTACAGAGTTACTAAGGTATTAGCAGCGACCTAAGTAGTCCTTACTTTAGCTACCGCCAGATTATACTCCTCCCGCATATATCACAGTTAGCCATAAAGCTATAGATAAGCTACGAGCTCCCTAGCCAGAAGAAGCATCTTCGCACTAGAGCTATAATGCTATCTCGTCCTAGGTGACTAGCTATAAACGCGTTATGCTCTGCCTAGACGATGCGAGTTCGCAGGGCATCCTTCTCTTATTCGCTGCGTTTATCTATCCTATCTCCTCCCGGGATCTAGAGCTTATCGCGATATATTAATCTTCTAGCGTAGTTAATTCTATATTCGGCGATTTAAACTTTTAGCTTAAGGGAAAGGTAAAAGCTATAATCTTATCGCTAAACCGCTACGAGGGCTTCTTTATAGATCTTATCCTCTAGTAATATAGTTTACTATAGGTATTTTAGCTCTAGGTATTCCGGGAAGACCGCTTAGGCTAGTAATATCCCCTTAGCGACTTCACTAAGGTCTTCCTTACCTCTTGCCACTCTAGGTAGTATAGAGGTAGGTATTAGCTATAAGTAATACCCTTACTCCCTTTTATCTTTAGCTCCTTATAGGATATCTTATTCGCGGTGACTTAGCGCATTAGGCGCCACGGCTTAGCTATTAGGTTAATACTCTAGGCTAAAGTTAAACTCAGCTATCTCGCTAGCTTATTTACTTTGCCTCTCTATAAGTATCCTCTTAGTTATAAAGTAATATAAGTTCTTATAGTCTATAAGGATAATAAAGTAACTATAGCTTTATAGCTCTAACCTCTAGGCTTTTAAGTAATATATAATAGCTAATATCTCCTTATTATAAATAGGGTAATTATACTCTATAGGATTATATTACCACGAGAAAAACGCGATTAGCCTAAGTCTTCCCTATGAGTCTAATTACGCGAGCACGCCTTTACTAGCGTTACCTAAAGAGTTAGTCTCTAGGTAGGTCTTCTAGAGAGGGTTAAATTCCGCTAATATAGGGGTATTTATAAAGTAATCCTTTAGCTCCTAAAACGCTACTTCCTCGCTAGGACCCTATAGGAAAGGTACTCCCTTTTTATAAAGCCTTATTAAGGGCCTTATAATCTTTAAGAAGTTAGGGATAAAGACTTAGTAATAATTAGCGAACCCTATAAAGCTTTATACTCCTTTTACTATAGAGGGTATTACTTATTCTTAGATAGCTTATTACTTCTTTAGATTATAAGCTATCTCTTTTCTTGCCCTAATAATAAAGCTAAGATATTTTACTTCTTAGACTATAAACTCGCACTTCTTAGGGTTTAAGTATAACCTAGCTTTCTCTAGGGCCTTAAGAACTAGCTAGACCTTTATTATATACTCTTTATAAGTTCTATCTATATAGATTAGGATATTATCTATATATGCTATAATAAACTAATCTAAGTATTCTTAAAGGGCGCTATTAATATACCGCTAGAATATAGCGGGGGCGCTAATAAGTCCAAACGGGGTCACTAGCCACTTATATAACCTAAATCTAGTGCAGAAGGCTATCTTAGCCTTATGCCCTCTTTTAATCCTAATCTTATAGAAAGCAGCTATTATATCAAGCTTTATGAACTACTTAGCTCTAGCTAAGATCCTTAAGGTCTCTATAATTAAGGGGAGTAGGTAGTAATCTCGCCGCGTAATCATATTAAGGGCGCGGTAGTTATAATAGAAATAAACTCCTCCTCTAGGTTTCTTAACTAGCAACATAAGGGCCGCTATAGACGAGCTACTAGCTTATATAAACCCCTTATCTAATAGGTTATTAAGTATTTTCCTTAGGACTATGAGTTTCTCTCTTAATATTAAGTATAGGGGTCCCTAAGGTAAGGTTAGCTCATTGCTATACTGGTCTTATACCAGGTTGATTTCGTGATTATAGCCTGGTCGCTAGGGGGGCAATTATGAGGCCTCTGCGGGTGAGAAGAGGCGCGGGTAGGCTTATAGGATCTCTTAGGGAATCAGCTCGGCTAAGTTGATAGGTTTATCCTTGTTATCGAGCTTCTTTAACGCCTTGGCTATATCTACTAGGCTGACTGACATAACAGAGCTAGCTACGTCTTCCTAATGGCCTCTCTGCTTCCTCGCTTGTTAGCAGATACCAGCGAAGGTGGCGGCCGACACCAGATAGGCGCTCCTAATTAACTATATAGCTTTGGGTTCTTTTTCTAAAGTAAGGCATATTAAGATCCTAGCGGCCTCGTGCTAGATTCGCCGCTAGGCCATAAAGTATATAATATCTTTAGCTTCTATCTATGGTTTGCCGAGGTATATATCCCCGTTAAGGCTATCCACCGCGTATATATATATAGGACATTTATGCCCCTAGATCTCAATTATAAATATAATAACTCCTCTAGCTATTACTAACTGGTTATCTATGATAAAGCTACGGAATCGCCGTTATTTCTTTTTAATATATAGTAGGTTAAGCTCATAGGCAAGGGAAGAGTTAATTAGCGCGAATATATTATAACTATTATCTAGGAGCGCTTAGCACTTATAAGTACTAATTCATAGGTCTATTAATATAGACTCGCTAAGTATACTTTACTTCCTTTTTTCTTATCCTTTAAGCTCTTATTCTATTAGCTCTAACGCCTATTTTTACGTTAAAGCTACTCTTTTCCCTTATCTTTAGGGCTAAGGTCCTCGTCGCTAAATAGCTATAAGTCTCCTGCTTAGTCATCGGGAGGGCTAACCCTAGCTATACATTATTAGTCAGGTTATCAGGCCCGATAGGGATAGCTAGCCACTAGGTATTATTTAGACCTATACTTAAAGCAAGCCTTCTATTTATCTGCGGCGGGTTCCCTGCGGACCCGTTGCTTCTCCTAAGCGGCCTTATTAATACCTATTATCTTAGTATCTCCCTTGTAGTCTCGTGTCTGACTGGGACCTTATGGCCGTTAGCGGCTATGATTTAGTTAGTTCCTTTCCATGGGGTAATAGCTACGACGCTATGACCTCTCTGAGACTATCTCTCTTTCTGGGCCTAACCTCTTAAGCTTCCACGCCACTTCTTAAACTCATTTAATCCATAGGTTATAAGTTATTAAGAGCTTAATAGTGACTAAGCTATAATATAGCTACTTATTTAAGAGTCTTTTTAAAAAGGTAATCTTTACCTTATCTTCCTAGGTTATTCCTCCTACTTTTATAATATATTATTTAAACTTTAATAGAAAGGTAGCAAAGGACTTATTAGCCTTTTAGCGGCGCTTTAGTAGCGAGCTTATCGCGCGTACCTATATATTTTAGTCTTTATTAAATTAGTTAAGATATTCTATAAAATCCTTAGGGTTATAGCGACCCCCTATGCCTCCCGCTTAATAAAATACTACGACTAGGCTTTAGGCTTTTTATAATAAGTATAAGTTAATTAGGTAAAACCTCTCTTAGCTTATTAGGTAAAACTTAGCATCTAATAAGAGTTTATCGCGTATTTATTATAACTATAAAAGGTATTTACGGCAATTTCCTAAAAACTTAAGAGGGTCTAAGAGGGGTTTATATTAGGGTATAGTTCTAGGCACCGCTAGCGATTTAGGGGTAATTTTATTTATAATAAGCTCCTCAGGAGGGTTATTTAGAGGGAGCTATATATTTGCTTTGTTCTTAATAAAGGGGGGCTAGTAATTAGTAGGTAGGTGGGGCTATTAAAATATCTAGAACTATATGGATAGGTATATAACTTGCTCTTAGAGTGGCCTAAGAGTATTAGCCAGCTATTCGCCATTAGCTACCTATGAGCGCTCTGCTTCCTTAATGCATAGTAATAGGTTATTAAGTTAACTCTATAGGGGTGCCATAAACTAGCTTAGTCGATCCCCGATTAGGTTCATAAGGGCAATATCCCTCATAGACATTCCCCCGGGGTTACCTTCTTCTATTGCGTAGATTCGCAATGAGCTCTCTGCTACTAAGTAGCGAGCTATGGTTAAGTCTTAGATAATGCTAGGGTCAGACCGGAGCTTATATAGCTAAGGTAAACTAATTAATTAAATATCTAAGACTAAGAAAGGGAGAGAAAAAGAAAAGAACTAGCTATAGCCTCGCTGCGGGTTTTATGTAGGGCTCGCAGCGGGGCTATAGAGAAGGATTTCTCCGGTCTTGGTTTTTCCAGGGGGAAACAACCTTCCTCACGGGTTCGCCCGTAACACAAAGTATAGCATCTGACTAGATAATATTTATAATATTAATAAGACTAGCTTTATAATAGGTATAATTCTGTTAGAAAGTAACTACTAGGCTAAAAAGCATAGCGCGCTACTTTAATTAGCAGTGCTTCCCTTATTACCTGCTATGCTGCCAATTTAACAGATTTAGAGCGGAATGGTTATTATAGGTATAGAAAGGCGTAAAAAGCTAAAATCGGTATAGCCTAGAAACTAAGAATAGATTATAGTTATTTAGGCGATTAACGCGGATAGCTAAGTGATCTCGCTATTTATTATCGGTACAGGCTAATATTACCTTGCTAACTGTAAAAGACTGAAAAATAGAGGAAATATAGTCTTTAAAGACTATAGGGTAGGTAATAGAGATAGGAGGTGAATAGGCAGTGGAATCAGTCCTTATATAAAGCTGATTAGCTAGGTAAGGAATCATAGAGTAATAAGAGTGGGGCAAATAGAAGATAGGGTTAAAATAGAGAAGACTAGCTTCTAATTAGTGTTCTTATTGTCTGAATTGATTGAAGATCTTAGGAGCTATTTCTAAGAGAGGGTTTATAGCTTATATAGTAAATGGCTCGGAATCTATTAGCCCGATTCGGATAGAAGTTATACCGTCGGATAGCCCTAATTCCGGGCTTTAAAACCCTATTAGTTTTGCTAGTAACGGATGACTAGAAGCCGAGTTATAGCATAATAGAAGTTAAAACCTATCGGGTTTTAAACTAGGATATTTAAAACCGGATAGGAAATACCCTATAGAAGGAGACGGGTTTAACGGCGTTATCGGGCTTATAATAAAGCCCTAAGTCTGAGATTACATGACCTTCCTAAAAGGGTAATAAAATCCTAGGCTTATATCCTATAAGCTTATTTTTCTAGAATTTTATTTATAAAAGACCTTCTTATAAATAAGGTATTTTACAGCCTCCCTTAAAGGTATAACTAGTATAACTAGTCTATATATCTTTAATAGGTAAAATTAAGAGAAAAATAACTCTTAAGTTATATAAGGGAAAATTTCATAAAAAAAACCCTTTTTATATTACTTAATAAAACTTATATATTATAAGAAAATTAAGAGTATAAAGGAAAAGCCTTTTAAGGCTAAAAAACCTTATTATAAAAATAAGAGAAAATTATAGGGATTTATTTTAAAGATAAAAAGTCTCTTAGTCTTAAGAAGTTATTAGGTTTTAAGCTCTTTGTGAAAAAGTCAGCTATATTATCCTTACCTTTTATAAAGAAAATATTAATATTTCCTTTTTCTAGCTCATCTCTAGTAAAGTGATAAGCTAAGTCTATATGCTTAGAACGCTTATAATTTCCTGTATTTTCAGCTAATTGCTTAGCAGCTAGGTTATCTGTTAAAATAGGAGGTATAGACCTATTATAACTTAAAGAAAGCTCTTTATTTATATATTTATATATATAATTAAGAGACTTAGCTTCTTTAGTAGCCTCCCTTAGGGCTATATACTCTGCCTCACAACTACTAGTTGCTACGCAAGTTTATTTATTAGTTTTCCAGCTTATAAGGTTATTATATAAATAAAAACAATAACCGCTATTAGATTTTCTATCTTCTAGGCTACTACCCCAATCAGCATCACTATAGCCTCTTATAATGCTATTTAGACTATTTAAGTCTATATTACAATTATAATATAGGCCTAAATTAGGATAATTATTTAAATATTTCCATATTAGGTCTAGGGCTTTAAAGTGGCTATTATTAGGTTTAGAAGAATATCTAGAGCAGATATTTACTGCAAAAGATATATCAGGCCTAGTTTTTATAGCTAGAAATAATAAGGAACTTATTTCCTTTTAGAATTATAATATATCTTCTTTAGAAGGGATTATAGTAGCTTTTAATAGCCTTTCTATATTCCTTATAAGTACTTTAGAGGTTCCTATATATTCCTTATTAAATTCTCTTATTTTATTATATATATATTTATTTTGAGATAAATATAAGCCTTTATTCTCTCTATCTATAGTTATATGCATTCCTAAAAAGTCTTTAATTTCTCCTAAAGCCTAGATAGATATATCTTTAGAGAGACTTTTTATTATATTATTTATATCTTCTTTAAAGGGCCCTAAGAAGATTAGGTCATCCACGTGGCATATAATAGCTATTTTTAGCTTATTATTTATAAAAACCCCGGTATTAAAAGGTATAGGGTGGAAGCCTAGGTTATTAAATAATTTAGAGAGTAATAAATACTAAAGTCTAGGACTTTGTTTTAGGCTATATAAGGCTTTATTTAGCTTTAAAGCTATTTCTTCTTCTTTATATTTTTTATTAGGGTATTTTATTTTAAAATCCCTTATAAATTCCTTTAAAATAAGGTCTTTAAACCCTATAGGAATAGTTATATAGATTTCTTCATCTATATTAGCATTTATAAAAGCGTTTTTAACGTTATATTATATTATAAAGAAGTTATTAGCTATAGCTATTATTAATAAAAGCCTTATAGTCTCGGGTCTAGCTGTGGAAGTATAGGTCTTATTATAATCTATACCATAAATTTGGTTAAAACCTTAAACCATATAACGGGATTTATATTTAATAATATTATTATTATTATCTGTTTTTATTTTATAAACCTAATGGCCTTTTAAAGGCTTTCTTTCTTTAGGAAGAAAAGTTATAATCCAGGTTTTTTACCTAATTAATTCTTCTATTTCAGCTTTCATAGATTTAAGCCACTTATAAGCTAATATACAGCTTATAGCCTCTTTATAGTTATTAGGTTTTATAGGATTTTCTTTATTTACTAAGGCTATTATATCCGGGTATTCTTTAAAATCCTTATAGAAATCAGCTGGCTTTTTAGGAATTTCAACTACTATTTTAGGCTTATTATTTATAAGGCTAGGCTTATTATTATTTATTAAAGATTTTTCTATAGAAGGTAAATCCTTAAAAGTTATAGAATTATTATCTTTAATATTATTACTAAGAAAGCTATTTTCTATTATAGTAATATCTCTAGAAATTATAACTTGGCGTTTATTTAAATCCTATATTTTATAGCTATTAGTTAAATAGCCTATAATAACGCCTTTATAAGCCTTAGTATCTAGCTTATCTAGAGGATTAATATTTTTATAATATATAATAGACCCAAAGGTCTTTATTTTATTTAGATCTTTTAATTTTAAGGTTATATTATCTTTAACTTTTATAGGTGCTTTAAATCCTAAAGCGGAATACGGGCTTCTATTATATATATAAATAGCTACCTCTAAAGCTTCTCCCTATAAATATTTAGGTAAATTAAAAGTAAATAATAAAGCTCTTATTTTAGCTAATATAGTCCTATTTATCCTTTCTATAGCCCCATTAGGCTCTTTAGTATAAGGTAGACTAGTATTATATATAATTCCCCTTTTAAGGCAATAAGGCTTTATTTTATATATATATTTCTTTGTATTATTAGAGAAGAATTCCTTTATTTTTATATTATTAAGATTATTCTCTATTTCTACTTTAAATTATTTAAATTTATTTAAAGCTTCTAATTTATTCTTAATTAAATAGGCTTTTAAATATTTAATAGCTTTATCTATAAAGGTTATAAAATAAGTAAATTTATTATAAGTAAGGACCTTAAAAGGACCCCATATATCACTAATTATTTTATCTAAAAAATTATATTTTTTAATATTAATTAACATATATAATAAGCGAGTGCACTAGACAAGTAAGTATATTAAAAATCTCTACCTTAAAGATAGAAATCGCTATAAAAACACTATAAACTATTTAATTAATTAAAACTACTTACTATATTTTTCCCCTAATATCTTAATTACTACCTAATAGGTCCTTATATTATGGCCGGGCTTACCGCAGATACCATAACGCCAAACACCCAATCGCGCCGACCTCCCTTAACTACTACTTCTCGACGATTTAGCCATTACCTACGCATTAATATCCATCTGATTAATTACTTACCTTCCTTCCTTTACTATTATTACCCCTCTTTTCTATAGTCGGGTTCTTTTTGCCCTCCGGCGCCGGCTTAGTATCTTATTTGCCTCTCAAAGGTCTTTATTCTCAGCGGTCAATAAGGCTACCCAATGCATAACTACCTTTGTCCCCTTTGCAAGAGACTATAGAGCTTCTAAAATTGACTCTGGGGAGCTGCTCTGATGCCTTCTAATTCGTCTTTCGAGGTATTTAGACTAAGATCTAGCCTTAAGCACGGTCTTTGGGGTCCTTGAGGCCCAAGGGGTCGACGGTTCAGCTGCCTCCTCAACCGGCGTTGGTATACGTAGCTGCATATTAAGCTTTGAGATCACATTTTCCGCATTAAGAGGAATAAGCCCAGCTCCTCTGAAAGCCCCCTTAATATTTCGTTCTATCATAGTGGCTTAAAATGCGGCGTAGAAGGCCGGAAAGAACTTAGTCTTTGAAACGTGGGTTATAGAGCATCTAATTAGACGCTCTATTTCTTAACTATAAGCACTCTTAAGCACGCTAAAGCACCCAATATCAAGGGGCTAAAGTAGATAAAAGGAATAAGGTAGCATATAAAGCCTAATAATCTTATTCTCCTTATAATATCTCTTAAATTCAATAGAGTAGTAACTTTCATAGCCATCAAGGATTAAGAGACAATAGATACTAATTAATCAATTAGTTATGCACCGGTTAAAGTGCTTAAGCCACTCGAGACCGGTCTCGTTATCGGTCCAGCCATTTTGGGTCGTCGCAATAGCCCAATCGCCCGGGAGGTTGCTTTCTCGGTACCAGTTAGCGAGATAATATTGGCCCGCACCGATGATAAACGGCGGGATCGGCCAGCCTTCCGCATTGATCGCCTGAATGACCGTAATCCATTCTCGGTTTCCAGGCTGCACTACTTTTGGCTTTTCACGCCTTTCTGTGCCTATGACGACCATTCCGCTTGCAATCATGCCCATAAGAAAGCCAGTCTCGTCAACGTTATAGATATTATCTGATTAGATGCCGTACTTCGCGATTATATTCGCCATAAGCTGAAACCAATCGCGGATAATGGTTAGATCTTCGCACTTAGCTCTCTAGTAGTCGTATTTGCGAAAAAAACGCGTCTTAAGGTCTAGGTGTCGCTTAATAAAGTTTGAAGCCCAGCGCACGCTAACTAGTGACGCATCGCGGTCGGCAAGCAATTAATCAGCCATTTCTTTTATACTACGTAGCCAGGGGGGAAATCCTCGCGAATCTAAGTTAAGAATAAACTAAATAATGATCTATTCCTCTAGATCTAATAGTTTGCGTGATTTCGGGATAGTATCGCGTTAAGATTATATGCTATTATGCCGACGACGTAAGGCATAGTAGTTAACCTAGTAGAGCCTTATAGTTTATTGTAGTTTTAAATCTAGGTTATTTTAAAGGGCCTAAAGTGTAAGAAGTAATCTAGCTTTTTATTTAATTAAGATATCTCTAGTTATAAGGAATTAATTAATTAAATAGTAATAATATTAGATAAAGGATTTTTAGTGCACTCGCTTGTCTAGTATACTCGCTTATTATATATATTAGCTTATTTATCTTATTAGTTAACCTAGATTTTATGCAATTTTCGCAGTTTTTTATTTTATATATATCTTCTTTATTATAAGAATATTCCTTATTTCTATATAAGAAATTTATAAGATTATTATAATTAAGATGCCTAAGCCTTAAATATAAAGAATATAAATCTATATTTTTTTATTATTATTATTTATAGTATAATTTATAGACTCTTTTATTTTATTTTTAATAAAAATAAGTATAAAATATAAGCTATTTTCTTCTTTTCTTATACTAATTATTTCCTCTTTATTATTAAAAGGTATAAAACCTTATTATTTATAAGAGAAGTAGTATTTTTAAAGAAGATTAACTTAATAAATTTATACCTAGTTCTGGAATAAAATAGCAATTCTTAAGAATATAATTCTTATTATTATCTAGAAACCTAATAACTAGATCACTTATTCCTTTAATATTTATATAACTAGCTTTTCCCTAGGTTACCCTGCGGTTAACTAGCTTATAATTAATAAGAAAATTCTTATTAGATATTATATGCCTAGTATAATGATTATGTGTTTCCCAAGGGATAAACCGGTTATGCAGGGTTTATATTAGCAGAGAGTGCTAGGCATAGTCTAAGCAATAAGTTATAAGTCACGTCTAGTAATACACTTAATAGTATTAAGTATAACTAAGTTATATTAATAGCTAAGGTAGCTAGTATATAAGAAACTATAATAAGTATATTTTATATACTTATAATTAATTTTTAGACTAATATTCCCTAGGTTTAATCTATTAATAAGATTAATACTTTTAATATTTAGTCCTAAGACTAATAGGAGCGATATTTAGCTTTCTTAGTCCTACTTAGTTAGAGTATTTTCTGCTATACTTCCCCGCCTAGCTTATATTATAGCTATAATATAAGGTTCTCTCCTTATTAGTTTTATCTTTAAGACTAATTTTAGCGATTAAGTAATATTAGTAGGTAATTCTAACTTATAAAAATTTCCTTTTATTAATATAATATTAGGCCGAGTTTCTAAGTATACTTCTTTGTGAAAGCTTTCTAAAGCATAAGGTCTTTCTACTTATATTAAGGCTTTTAGTTCTAAAATTATACCTTATACTTATTATTTCTATTAGGGCCTATCCTATAAGGTAATTTTTAATTATTCTAATTATTACTTTAATTATATTAATGCGAAGGTTATATACGATAGGGCTAATATAGCTTTTTTTTATAAGTAGGTATTAATATTTTTTTATAGTAGTTTTAGCTAATCTCTTATAGTTATAAAAAATATCTAAGAGTATAAATGCCTAGAGGGTAAAGAGGCTAAAGTAAAGGCTACTTTAGAGGAGGCAATAGCTAAGCTTGCCCGTATTTAGAAGCAGAAGAGGTTACTTAAAGCGCGTAGTAATAAGGCTTTTAAGCGTAGCTTATATGCCTTAGAGGAATTAGGTGAGCTCTATGAGGAGTTATCTATTATTATAGAGGCGTATTCTTTTAGGGCTATTAACTTAATTAATTAGAATGCTATTGGTCTTAATGAGCCTATGCTTAGCGTTATTAGTAGAAGTCTTTTAAAAGGTATTATATACTAGTGAGGTATTCTAAGGGTTTTTATATATTTTCTGAGTTAAGGTAATCCTTTTATTTAATGAAATATATTATTTTATTATTAATTTTATTTATATTAAAGATAGCTTTTATAATATATTTTTTAGTTTATTAATTTTTATATTTAGTTCTTTATTTATTTTTACCTAGATAGTATTTTATATTAACTTAAGTAATAAAATATAAAAGATTAGATAGAGCTTAACCTTAGGTAGTAAGTCTAGTTTATAGTTATATTTTAAAATTTTTACTTAATCTTATATAGTCTAATATATTTATAGTTAAGTTTTTTATTTTATTATTTTATTTTAATATTTTTTATTACGAGGTAGATTATATCTCCCTCTAAGAGGATTAGTCCCTTGATTTTTTTCTTATTAGCGTATGTTATTATCTTATTTTTAATAAATTTAAGTTTTATTTTTATTTCTTTATATAGGTTTTATAGCTAATTATTAGTAAGGATTGCTTTAAGGTTAATAATAGCGTCTTAGGATTATTAGTAAATATTTAGTATAAATCCGAAATTAGTATATACTAGTATGACTTTAGTGCTTTTATTAATTGCTATGTTATAGGCTAGCTAAGCGGCTAGTAGCTTTTTAACCTAATTAGTTTATTTATAGTTAATATAATAATAAAGGTATTATTTTAGTATTTAGTTTATATATTCTATTTATCTATTTATCTCCTTATAATATATAATAGAGAGTTTATAATTAATTCCTAAGTATCCTATAAGGCTCTACTAGAATTTTAATGCGAATAATAGTCCTTAGTCTATAATAATCTCGAGTGGTAGTTTATATATTTTAGTAATATAAAAATAGAAGAGATAGGCGAATTCTTCTGCTATTATTAATTCTCTATAGGGTATAAAATAAGAAAATTTCGTGAGTTTATTTATAATAATAAGAATATTATTATAAAAGTTTCTAGTAGCTAGTTTTTCTAATAGGGGTAGTTTAGTAATGAAATCTATAGTAATTAAGTTTTATAGTTATTATATAACTAGGAGTAGTTATAGTTTTTATATAGTTTATAGCGTTATGCCTTGGTTTTTACATAAAGGTTATATTAGTTAGTAATAGTTAAAATAATTTTCTTTATATTAAGAAAAGTAAATATTATTTTAACTTATTCTAGGGTTTTATTAATTCCTTAGTATCTATATAGTAAATAGCTATAGATTTTATATATAAGGTTATATTATAATTCCTTAGGTACTTATTATTTATTTATTTTTTTATTATTTAAGAGGTATTAATTATATTCTAGGATTTTTATAAATAGTAGATTGCCTTATTTTATTATATAGGTTATCGCGATAATTTATTATATAAGGTATTTTTCCTATGTAAACTATAAGAGTTGTTCCTTTATCTTAGTTCTCCTTATATCTAGGTCGGGGCGTCGGCTAATAGCATTAGCTCTGCTATTCTCTATTCCTTTGACATAAATAATAATATAATTAAATTCTAAGAGGTATTTAGCGTATTAGAGTTATTATTTACTAAGTTCTTATATTTTCGCGAAGTAAGTAATATTCTTATAGTCTATATATACCTTAATCTAGTATTAGCTTCTTAGGAGATAGTGCCTAAATTCTTTAAAGGTATTAATAATTGCGAGGAATTCTTTATTATAGATAGGGTAGTTTAGTTTTACTTTATATAGCTTATGGGAGTAGAATATAATTAGGTATAAGAGTCCTTTGTCGTCCCGTTGCCTAATCTGTGCGCCTAGGGCGAAGTCTAAGGCATTAGTTTTAAGTTTAATTAGTTAAGATAGGTTAAATATCTTAAGTACTAGTTCGCTTAGGATAAGTTCTTTGATTTTATTAAAGGTATTCTTAGCTTTATTTCTAAATATAAAGGTTTTATTCTTTTTTATAAGTTCTATTAATAATATAGCTATTTATTTAAAGGCTTTAAGGAATTTGCGGTAGTAATTAGTAAATCTAAGGAAGGCTTATACTTCCTTAATATTTATTAGTTCTTCTTATTCCTTAACCGCTAAGACCTTCTTAGGGTCTATTTATATCTCGTTATAAGAGATAATATATCTAAGGAATTTTACTTTTAAGGTATAGAATTTGCTTTTCTTAGGTTTTATTAATAACTTAGCGTCTTATAGTATTTATAGTACCTTATAGATATATTCTATATATTCTTCCTCTATTTTAGAGAAAATAAGGATATTATCTAAGTAATATATAATAAATATATCTAGATATTCTTATAGTATATTATTAATTATTTATTAAAATATAATAGGTATATTAATAAGTCTAAAGGGCATAATAAGGTACTTAAATAATCTATACTTAGTATAAAAAGCGGTTTTCTATTTATATCCTTCTTTAATCTAAATAAGGTTATAGGCTCCTTTAAGGTTAAGTATTATAAAATACTTTATGCTAAAAAGCCAATCCTTTAATTCGCTAATGAGAGGTAGCGGTATATAATCCTTAACTATAATAGCATTAAGCATCCTAAAGTTAATATAAAGCTAGAGCTTTCCGTTTTTCTTTAGAATAAATATAATAAGGTATCTAATAAATAACTTACTTTCCCTAATATATCCTTTTTATATTATATCTTTAATATATTCCTTTAATACTAGTAGTTATACTTTATTAAGTAGGTAGAGTTTACTAAAGCTAGGTTACTTCTTATTAATAAACTTAATTTCTAGGTCATAGTATATATGCTTAGGTAGGCCTATTTTAAGTTCTTCCGCGAAGAGTTTCTTATAGGTATAATATTATTATAAAATATTCTTAAATTACTCTTTTTTTTCTAAGTTATCTTATGGTTTTTTTTATAGAGCTAGGTCCTTTTTAAGTTTATAAAACTATTATATAACTTATATAATTATCCTTTATTGCTATTATTTTTATCCTTTTTAATATTTATATCTTATCCCTATAGGTAGAGAGGTATCTTATATTTGCCTCTGCCTAGTTTCTTTAATTCCTTTAATAAAAGTTTAAGATCTTATATTATATTTTAAGTTATTATTTATTATAAAAGGTATCTTATTATTAAAAGAAAGCACTTAGCTAGTCTTCTAGTTAAAATATAGGTTAAATTATTATAACTATAGGTACCTAAGTATAAGATTATATTACTTATTTAATATAATATTAAATAAAATACCTTAGTTTTTTCCTTTAATAAAAACTTTAAGGTAATTAATCTCGCTATTAATAATATTATTATTATAATAAAAAGGGGTTCTTTCTAGGTTAATAACTAAGTATGGGTCTATTTTATACCTCTATAGTATGTCTCAAGCTCTATTTCTACTATTATTAGGTTAAAGTAGTTTTACTTGAAGCCCTCAGCTCACTACTAGAGCATTTTAATTATTCTCCTGTACTTAGGTTTTCCTTTGTTCTCTTAGGTATTATCATTTGCTATATATACTCTAGTAAATAGAGGTTTAAAGGGCCTTCGAGTGGTAATATACTTTCTTTATTTATTTACCCGTCGCCCTATATTAGATAGGGCATCCATTTTTTTGACATTACTAGAGCATAGTTTATATGGTCGAATTTATACTTAGTTATCATATATATGTTTGTCGTAGTTATATATAATATCCCAGCCAAGTGTAGCTAATCCTAGTATTATTATTCTTATTTTTGGGGCCTAGGTCTCTGTTTTTTTACTTTCTTAGCCAATTATTTTCTACTAGTCCTTAATCGGTTATAATTGGTTTTCTTTTCTCCTAAGTGGTGTATGTAGTAGGAGTTTTGAGGACATTCGCGTATTTAGAATGGTTAATAGATTTATATTAGTATATTACTTTTATACCCTTCTATTTTTATTATAGATAGGGCTTGTTATTTAATTAATAAAGTAGTAAGATAGGAAGCAATTTTATTCTTTATTTCTCCTCTTAATAGGTTTTATATTAATAATATTAATATAATATCTACAGAGATACTAATATGCTCTTAGCATATTAGGTATATCCTTATATTATCTCAGAGATTAAAAGGTACTTCTAGATATTAAGTGGTCTTTAGCTAGTCTCCTAGTAGTAGGCTTAAATATAGATTTTTTTACTTATTTAATATTTTTTATATATTCTTAGAGGGGTCTAGATATACCTTCTCCTTGTAGATATTTTAGTACTTATTATTATTTTTATTATATAGTTAGGGTAGTTTTCTCTTCTTATAATTCTTTATTACTCTTTTAGGGCTTCCTAGAGTGCTCTTAGCATAGTTCTTTCTATAGTTTTTAGGCCTTATACTTAAACTTAGTTTAATTAATATTACTACTACTAGTTTTAGTAATCTAATTATTATGGTAATCTATTATATTAGTTTATTTTTTATTATTTATAGATTTTATTATATTCTTATAATACCTTAATCTAGTATTAAGGGCATAAGGTATAGTTATACTATATGGGGTTATCTTACTAGTAATCCTTTAATAGACTATAGCAGGCACTAAAAGTTATTTCTTCTCTTTATATTTTATAATTTATTTCTTATAATTAAATCCTTTTGCGGCGGCTTCTTAGAAGTTAGCTTATTTATTTAAGGGTTATTATACTAAAGAGGATATTATAGGTTCCTTAGTTTTAGGTTTAGCGCGTTTAGTCATAGCGATAATATACTATAGCATTAGGTTACTTAGTTATTATCTTTCCTTATTAGGCTCTAGGAGTAGTTTTTATCCTATATGTTTTATAATATACGAGCGGTTGGTTTTTAGGGTTTAATTAGTTTATAGAGTTATTCCTTCGTGATATTATTAATTATATAATTACCTTCTACTTATTCTTCTAAGAGGTATACTTAGCTATATAGTATATCTAGCTTATTTAATTAGATACTAGTTTTATTATATCCTTATTAAGCTATTTTAAGTATTTTAATAATATAGATAGCTATCTAGGGTTTAATATCTACCTAGGTAGATCTTACTTATTTCTTACCTTCTAGGAGGGGCTATTATAGCTTTAATTAATAGCGCCCTTCCTCTATATCTCACTGCTTCTTTTTAGTATTTATTAGCCTTATAGCCCTTCTTATAGCAGTAATAGCATTTAATATCCTTACTATCTCTCTAGGCTATTCTAAGTTCTATAGGTCCCGCGTAGGTTCTATAAGAGGTATTACCCTTAATTTATTCTTACCTTTAAGATTAATTAGTATTATTCTTATTATCTTAAATTTATCTTTTATTAAATTTCTCTATTTATTATTTAAATTATTAGTTATTAATCTTAATAGTTATATTAATATAGTCCTAGAGGTTATTAGGTTTTTCTGCTTTATAGAGCTTATCCTTAATCTTATCTTTAAGTCCTTTATAGAAAGTAATCTAAAGGGCACTTATTCCCTAATTAAGAAATAAGGTAATTTATATAAACTTAGCTATATAGGTTAAGGCGGCCTTTATTTATTATAGGTTCTTAAGTTTCTATATAGCCTATTATTTTTATTAATAATTCTAAAGTTATATCTAATTGCTTTTTAAAGTTTTTATATTTAGCGAAAAGGAGTTATATTTCCTCAGTGGGTTTATTCCCGAGAAAGTCATATAGCTTAGGTTTAAACTAAGTGAGTATATTACCTATAAGGCATTTACTAGCATATAAGACCTTACTTTTAGCACTAGTTATTCTAGTGGGAAAGTACTATTAGTATACTCTAAGGGATATAAGGAATATCCTAATATATATAGCCTATTTATTAAATAGTTCTAAGTCCTTAGGTTTAATAATCTCGCTAATATCTTTATGGGTAATATTAGCGGTAGTATATTTAAACGTTAGGTTACCGAGATTATAGACCTACTATTATGCTAGGTTATTTTACTGAGCTTAGAGCGTAGTAAGTTAGTCGATCTAGTTCTATTATTTATTAATTATCTACTAGTATTACTGCTATTATTATTCTATGGCTTGGCGGAAGCGTTCCTATATATTATTCATAAATGCCTCTATGCTAGCTAATCGTTCTTAAGTGATCCTGGCGTTATTGCGTGCGCCGTCTAGGAGGTTATTATGCTAGATGCTTAGGTGGTTATACTTATTTCTGAGTTTGCGGACCTTATCCTCGTGTGAGGCCAGGACGATATGTTCTTCGCTATCGTTATTAGTATCCATTGGGATGTTAGGTTCCTCTGGTTTGGTCGCGGGCTATCCCTATTGGGGGTAATAGGTAGCTTACTGCGAGGGGTAGAAGGAGATCCAGTATTAGGTGCTATAGTAATAGTATTACTTAGAGTATATAATATATTACTAAATAAGAGCTATTAATATATAATAATTATATGTTTCTTAAGAGATAAACTAATCATATAGGGTTTATATTAGTAGAGAGTGCTAGGCATAGTCTAAGTAATAGGTTATAAGTTATATCTAGTAATATACTTAATAGTATTAAGTATAACTAAGTTATATTAATAGCTAAGGTAGCTAGTATATAGGAAATTATAATAAGTGTGTTTTATATACTTATGATTAATCTTTAGACTAATATTCCCTGGGTTTAGTCTATTGGTAGGACCGACGCTTTTAATGTTTAATCCTAGGACCGATAGGAGCGATATTTAGCTTTCTCGGTCCTACTTAGTTAGAGTGTTTTCTGCTATACTTCCCCGCCTGGCCCACGTCATGGCCGTGACACCTAGTAGCTCCTGTATTATATATAAAGTTAGTTATATTTTTATTATTATAGTTAAAGTTATAGTTTTTTACCTCTTTTAATCCCTTTAATAGGGTTTTTAAAGCTGGTATATAACTAGTTATAGGTCCTAATATATTATTAGTCTTTTTTATTTAAAGAAGATATAGATAAATATAAAGGAGGGTTATATACCTTAAAGGGGATTTTCATTATTAGAGGGACTTTCTATATCAAGGTCTATATCAGATCCTTCCTCTAGGGTAGGAGAAAATTCAGTTTTAGTTATAAATAACTTTTCCTGTTTTTCTTCTCTTTCTTCCCTTTTAGACTTAGAATTATTATTAGGATTTTTATTAGGTTTAGTAACCTTATTATTATCCTTAATTTTAAAATTCTTAGGAGCCTTATTAGGGTAAAGGAAATAGCAGTCTTTATCTAAATGTCCCTTTATTTTGCAATAAGAGCATTTATTAGCTATTTTCTTCTTTTTCCATAGTTTTTTAGTAGCTAAATAAACCGGGTTTTCCTTATTATCTAACCTTTTAGATTCATCTATAAGGCTAGAAGATAAAGATTCTAAGTTATAAGCATTAGGGTTATTTCTTAAAGATTGAGAAATATTAGTTATATAGCTACTATAGCTTTTATCTAGATTATTTAAAATCCAAGCTATAATTACTTTTTTAGGTATAGCTATTTCCCTAGCTTCTAATTCATCAGTTACTTCTTTAATTTTATTTAAATAATCCTCTATAGTAGAGTAATTAGATAAAGATAAATTAAAGAATTCCTTTATAAGTAGGAATTTAGAAGTAAATCTAGAAGAATTATATAGGTTTTTTAAGGCTTCCCAGGCCTTATAAGCAGTATTTATATACTTAATTTATAATAGTGGGCTATCTTCTAAGTAAAGACGTATTATAGCTAAAGCTTCTTGACTTTTAGCTATAGGGCTATCTTCTATAGAAATAGAAGTATATAGCTTTTCTTTAGTAAGAAGAGCTTCTAGCCTTAAAGCCCAAGTTATATAATTTTCACTCCCTTTAAGAGAGGAAATATTATACTTATTATTAGCTATTTTATATAGCTAATTTTCTAAGAATTTTCTTATTATAAGAAAAGACTTAGAATTTATAGTCTTTTTTAAGACTTAATAAAAGAGAACCTAAAAGTGGTTTTTCTTTATTATAGCTAGTAGCTAACCTTTACTAGATTTTACTAGTTTTATTAGGTAGTTATAGCTAATATATAATCCTTATTAAGAAAGTCTCTAATAGAAGGGTATTCTTCTAAGAGGAGCTTTTCTTTATATAAGAAATTATATAAAGTCATAAAAGAATATCCCTATTAAATAGAGAAATAAAGGGTATAGTAATAGAAACCCTTGATTTTCCTTTAATAGTAGGGAGATAGATAGTTAAAGAAGAATATTCTTTAATATCAAAGGCTTATTATAGTCAATTATACAAGCTGAGCAAACTGGCTCATAACCTGTAAAAGACTGAAAATAGAGAAATATAGTCTTCAAAGACTATAGGTAGGTAATAGAGATAGGAGGTGAATAGGCAGGAATCAGTCCTTATATAAAGCCAATTGGCTAGGTAAGAATCATAGAGTAATAAGAGTGTGCAACAGAAGATAGGGTTAAAATAGAGAAGACTAGCTTAATTAGTGTTCTTATTGTCTGAATTGATTGAAGATCTTAGGAGCTATTTCTAAGAGAGGGTTTATAGCTTATATAGTAAATGGCTCGGAATCTATTAGCCCGATTCGGATAGAAGTTATACCGTCGGATAGCCCAATTCCGGGCTTTAAAACCTATTAGTTTTGCTAGTAACGGATGACTAGAAGCCGAGTTATAGCATAATAGAGTTAAAACCTATCGGGTTTTAAACTAGGATATTTAAAAACCGGATAGGAAATACCCTATAAGGAGACGGGTTTAACGGCGTTATCGGGCTTATAATAAAGCCCTAAGTCTGAGATTACATGACCTTTCCTAAAAGTGGTAATAAAATTCTAAAGTTTATATCCTATAAGCTTATTTTTTCTAGAATTTTATTTATAAAAAGACC